>NC_053026.1:389019691-389127669 GCF_003073215.2 Triticum urartu | reverse complement strand
GCACTTGTAGTAAGGAACTTGGTCAAGCATTTATACCATGCTCTAGGAGCTTGTTTAAGACCATAAAGAGCTTTGTGAAGTTTGTAAACATGATTTGGTTTCTTAGGATTGACAAAGCCGGGAGGTTGTTTGACATAAACTTCCTCCTCTATTTCTCCATTTAGAAAAGCACTTTTAATGTCCATTTGGTACAAGGTGATATTATGGTGATTAGCATAGGCAAGTAAGATGCGAATGGACTCAAGTCTAGCAACGGGAGCATATGTCTCACCATAGTCCATACCTTCGACTTGTGTGTATCCTTGGGCAACGAGACGTGCTTTGTTGCGAACCACTTGTCCATCTTCATCTTGCTTATTGCGAAACACCCATTTGGTACCAATGATGTTGTGGTTGTTGTCGGGCTTCTCAACCAATGTCCAAACTTGGTTTCTCTCAAAATTATGTAGCTCTTCATGCATAGCGTTTATCCAATCCGGATCTTCCAATGCTTCTTCAACCTTCATTGGTTCAATGCTCGAGATGAATGAATAGTTTTCACAAAAGTTAGCTAAACGAGTTTTTGAGCGAGTGATTCTCCCGGTTTGTATATCATTGAGGATTTGCTCGACGGGATGATCTTTGGCAATTCTTGCTCGAACTCGTGAGAGCTTTTGCTTGGGTCTTTGTTGAGCATCTTCTTCATCTTGTTCTTCTTCTTGGCCTTCTTCATTGTTGACGTCGTCGTTCTCTTGTCGTGGTGGAGAAGGAGGTTGTTGATGTTCATCTTGACGTACTTCCTCGTCTTCTTCATCTTGGTGTGGCCCATTTGTGGATGCTTCCGTGTCGATTCTTGGTTCACCTTGTCGTGAAGTAGAAGCTTCCACTTGGACGGATGAAGCACTCTCCTTCACCTCTGTTGGACGAATTTTGCCAATAGACAAGTCTTGAATTGCTTCTGAGGGGTCTTTGTCTCCTACATCAATTGGCAATTGCTCTACTTGCGAGCCATTAGATTCATCAAACTTCACATCTACCGTCTCTTGAACCTTTCGGGTGAAATTGTTGTAGACACGGTAAGTGTGAGAGTTTGATCCATAACCAAGTAGAAAACCTTCATGAGATTTAGGAGCAAACTTTGAGCGACGATGCTTATCAAGAATGTAGCACTTTGAGCCGAATACTCGAAAGTATCCAACTTGAGGCTTGTTACCGGTGAGGAGCTCGTATGCCGTCTTGCTGAGTAGCTTGTGAAGATATAAGCGATTTGTTGCGTGACAAGCTGTTTCAACCGCTTCTGCCCAAAAGTGCTTTGGCGTCTTGTATTCATCAAGCATTGTTCTTGCCATTTCGATGAGCGTCCGGTTCTTCCTCTCAACAACTCCATTTTGTTGAGGTGTGTATGTAGCCGAGAACTCGTGTGAAATCCCTTCTTCGTCAAGAAAGGTGTCCACATTTGCGTTCTTGAACTCTGTTCCGTTGTCACTCCGAACCTTCTTGATCTTCACATCAAACTGATTTTGGGCTTTCCTAGTGAAGTTTCTGAAGATCTTCTGGACCTCCGACTTGTCATTAAGAAAGAACACCCACGTAAATCTTGAAAAATCATCAACTATAACTAGACCAAAAGAATTTCCACCGAGACTCTTGTAGGCATTGGGACCAAAAAGATCCATGTGAAGCAGCTCGAGTGGCCTCCTTGTGGTCATGATGTTCTTCACGGGATGTCTTCCTCCAACCTGTTTACCTGCTTGACAAGCACTGCAAAGTCTATCCTTATCAAATATGACATCGTTAACTCCAAGGATATGATTTCCTTTAATAAGCTTGTCAAGGTTTCTCATGCCAACGTGACCTAGTCGTCTATGCCACAACCAGCCTTTTGAGGATTTAGCAACAAAGCAAGTTTTAGGTTGTGCCTTTTTAGAGAAATCGACAATGTAAAGATCACCTCTACGCATACCCGTAAAGACCATTTTATGATTGTCTCGACGAAATACTTGGCAATCGACCTCAGTAAATAGGACGTTCAAACCGAAATCAGCAAGTCTAGATACTGAAAGTAAGTTATAGCCAAGAGATTCAACGAGCATGACATTTTGAATGGAACTATCATGTGAGATGGCCACCTTACCAAGGCCAACCACTTTACCCTTTGAATTATCACCAAAGGTGACATATTTTCGAGGGCCGTTGTTTTCAGCAAGCTCACGGAACATCTCTTCATCTCCGGTCATATGATCAGTGCATCCACTATCAAGAACCCATTCCTTTCCTCCTGATTCATATCCCCGAAGATTTGCCATAAGACCAAAATGTCTCATTGCATTACCAAGATCGGAGTCACTATCATCATCATCATAATATTCATGTTCATCATGATCTTGTGACTCATCATTTCCTAGAGAGGGTAATTCATTAGATAAATGATCAAAGTGGTTACTTTTATGAATTCTTATAGCTTTGAGTATGATATCATTAATGATTCCAACATCTCCTTTAGCATGCTTAAGATTGGCAAGTTCAAGAAGACATTTACCAAAACTAGGATCACTAGAGTTCATCTTACTCAAGGCAATAGATTTATGGAGAATTTCATCCAAAGTTTTCAAGGAGTGATTGGGAAACCGTTCCTCAAGAAATTTCCATATAGTATAGGCGCAATTTTGAGTAGGCAAACTAGCAATCAAATCTTTGGGCAATCCTCTAATGATGAGCTCAATAGTTCTAAGATTGCGAATCATGTCAATATCTTCGTCTAGGGTAGGATGCAAGGGATCAATATGGGGTGCACAAGGGCTAGCAATATACGTGTTCAAATGATATTGATTGAAGATTACAAGCATCTCATTTTTCCACTCATGAAAATACTTTCCATCAAGAATGGGCACTCTATGTCTAAGACTCCCTAGAGTAGACACATCCATCTTCCTCCAATGGTGATTAAACCAAGGCAATGGAGACCAATGCTCTGATACCACTTGTAGGATCTAGAAGTAGATGTGTCTAGAGGGGGGGTGATTAGACACTTCGTGCTAAAGTTGCAATTTTTAATCCTTTTTGGTTCAAGTGGAGTTTAGGCACAATTTCAATACACACAATACATATCAAGCAAGCATGCAAAGAGTATATGAGCAGCGGAATGTAAAGCATGCAACTTGCAAGAATGTAAAGGGAAGGATTTGGAGAGATCAAATGCAATTGGAGACACGGATGTTTTTCCCGTGGTTCGGATAGGTGGTGCTATCCTACATCCACGTTGATGGAGACTTCAACCCACGAAGGGTAACGGTTGCGCGAGTCCACACAGGGCTCCACCCAAGGGCAACGGTTGCGCGAGTCCACGAAGGGCTCCACCCACGAAGGGTCCACGAAGAAGCAACCACCCACAAAGGGTCCACGAAGAAGCAACCTTGTCTATCCCATCATGGCCATCGCCCACGAAGGACTTGCCTCACTAGCGGTAGATCTTCACGAAGTAGGCGATCTCCTTGCCCTTACAAACTCCTTGGTTCAACTCCACAATCTTGTCGGAGGCTCCCAAGTGACACATAGCCAATCTAGGAGACACCACTCTCCAAGAAGTAACAAATGGTGTGTAGGTAATGAACTCCTTGCTCTTGTGCTTCAAATGATAGTCTCCCCAACACTCAACTCTCTCTCATAGGATTTGGATTTGGTGGAAAGAAGATTTGAGTGGAAAGCAACTTGGGAAGGCTAGAGATCAAGATTCATATGGTAGGAATGGAATGTCTTGGTCTCAACACATGAGTAGGTGGTTCTCTCTCAGAACATATGAGTTGGAATGGTGTGTGTGTTCTGATAGCTCTCTCACCGAATGAGAAAGAGGTGGAGGGGTATATATAGCCTCCACACAAAATCCAACCGTTACACAGTTTTCCAATCTCGGTGGGACCGAATCAATAAACTCGGTCGGACCGAAAATGTAAACCTAGTGACCGTTAGTGATTTCGGTGGGACCAACTGGATCAACTCGGTGGGACCGATGTGCTAGGGTTAGGGTAAATCCAAAACTCGGTTTGACCGATTACTCAAACTCGGTGGGACCGATTTGGGTAATAAGTGAAACTGAGATTTGGTCAAGCAAACTCGGTGGGACCGATTGCATATCTCGGTGGGACCGAGAATATTGCAATGGGTAACAGAGAGTTTGCAAGCCCATCTCGGTGAGACCGAGATCCCATCGGTGAGACCGAACTGATTAGGGTTTGGTAGTGGCTTATGACAAGTGAAATTCGGTGGCGCCGGATAGGAAGAATCGGTAGGACCGAGTTTGGCTTAGAGTTTAGGTCATATGTGGAAATGGGAAAGTAGTTGAGGGTTTTGGAGCATATCACTAAGCACATGAAGCAAGAGGCTCATTAAGCAACACCTCATCCCTCCTTGATAGTATTGGCTTTTCCTATGGACTCAATGTGATCTTGGATCACTAAAATGTAAAAGTGAAGAGTCTTGAGCTTGAAGCTTTAGCCAATCCATTGTCCTTAGCATTTTGAAGGAGTTCCCACAACCTTTAGTCCATGCCACTCCATTGTTGAACTTATCTGAAACATGCTAGATAGAAGTGTTAGTCCAACAAGAGATATGTTGTCATCAATTATCAAAACCACCTAGGGAGCACTTGTGCTTTCATTGACCAGTCAAATAGTCCGCATGCGCCTCATCAGCTCGTGTTCTTTATCTATCTACGTGGGCCTACCTGTCACTAGAGAAAGAAATACTGTAAAAACCAAAATTATGCTAGAGTCTGGACCGCTTTCGGACCCGCTCTCACCGCCCTGGCCCCTCAAGACGCCAGCTGCCCGCCGCATGCATGCATAGCAAGTAGTACTCCTTATGTGGAGGAGAGAGAGGCATTGACAAAGTCAAGGAGTGGGCTCTGCAAGAGCCCGTCTCTACACCTGCTCCTAGGTATAAAAAATAATTCTAAAAAAAGGCATAAAAACAATTGTGTCTTAAAAAAAAGAAAGGTAAAAAACATTCGAGAGGAAATAGATAGAGAGAAAGTGAGAAAAAAGCTGTAACCTGGGCATTACATGAGGAAGGAGGGAGTGGTGCACATGCCAAGTTCACTGGGCTACCGTGTTTCACACTCCTCCGTCGTAACAGTGGAGACAATAGCTTTCATCAAAAATAAACAATGAATACTCGTTGCTCGTCCTATATATCGGAAAGAATACTTTCATTCGCCGACATGTGGGACGTCGACCATCCTGGTCCACCTGCCATGCACAAAATTATCCTGGTCTACCCCGGTCGTATCGCAGGCCCAACCTTTCCCACTGTAAGTTGTTCGGACGAAGGAACCATCATGCCTTCGTTGAATTCCGCTTCTTCAAGAAAACTTACTGTACCCACAATACTGCTACCACACGCGAAGACTGGACGGCACTGTACCATGTCATATCACTGAAACCCACTAGGGCAAACTAGCCCGCCTAGGTCATCTATTTTGGAACGGAGGGAGTACGTCTCTGCACTGCTATGATTTTGTGTTGCACATCATATCACTGAAACCCACTAGGCCAAACTAGCCCGCCTAGGTCATCGATCTCTAAGCCTACAATTTTAGGAGCTAGGGCTATTGGTCGATCGATGAGGGATAAGTATAAGCGTACCATGAGCTCATCAGCCCCAACATTTCTCTTTGGTGAGTGTTTTGCAAGTACATAGCTCGCACAGTAGCTAGCCTACTAACACCAAGAATCATCAAACAAGCCCCGCTGATATGATAAACAGTTCAAACTTACATCTAATCATGCCATATATTACATCAAAAGCTGGTGAGGATACATCTGTTTCCATAACTCGGAGAGGGTTCGCATGATTCATCGCATGATTCACTATCAAACAAAAGTAGCAAGATCCGCCCACACAATACAGTGCACTAGCCCTAAGATGGTTTGATAACACGCATCGTTCTAGTAATTAAGCATAGGGCAATGCAAACTACCCTGAAGGATTAGCCCGACCAACTATTTCTTGTCATCGATCTCTCGGGCAATGACCACAGCACGAACAGCGGCATGGGAATCGATTTCTGGGGCGATGTCCACAGGACTGACCGCGACATCGGAATCGATCTCTGGGGCGATGTCCACAGGATGGACAGCGACATCGGAATCGATCTCCGGGGCGATGCCAACAGGACGAGCCACGACATCGGAATCATCAAGGACATCCACCGGCACCTGCACAACCCTAACATATTAGCAAGCACATTGCAAATAATCAAAAACCACAACTATGGTAATAAGCCATTATTTTGTACCTTGTGCAGCTCACCGGGGGATCTCATCCCTCCGGGGGGCATCTCCTCGTCCTCGATGGGGGCCATCACCTTGCCAGGGGAATACTGCTTCTCAACGGTGACTATCTCCTCAAACTCGGTCTTGAGCCTCACATAGGTGGCAATCAGAGTTTTTGGGGTAGGCATGGTGGGGCCCTTGCCGTTCTTCCAACTTCCTTTGAGGAGTTCGTCCGCCAACGTCCTCAACTCTTTGGCCAATGCTTGTTTCTTGGAGTTCTTCGTCTCCATGGGTTGGCCCGCCAACATGGTCAACTCGTTGGTCGGTGCTCGCTTCCTGGAGATCGCTGTCTCCAGTGAGTTGTCCGCCGGCAACTCTTTGCCTAGTGCTCCAGGATCCATCAATGAACTGACAAACAAAAAGCAATCGAAAGGAAACCACAATCGCAATGAAAACGGGAAAAGAATAGTATGTGAGAATCGGTCGGTGCTTCGCAAAAAGAAGATTCTTGGAATGAAAATATAGCAGCATAACTGATTCGCCCACATTTCCTTCATCGGTACAGAAGAAAAATGGCAGAAGTGAGTAGCCTGGAGTGAGGTTTTCTTCAAGAAAGGGAAGAAAGGGCTTGAATGAGCGTTCCAGTGAAATGATGGTTGCTTCGTCCAGTCCAACTTGGAGGCCACCTTACCACTGCTGCTAAAGGTGTGGGTTTTGTGATATGACGGGTCATGACGGCCACACCGGGGTTACAGGTGAGTCTCGACTGTAGCACCTCGCTGTGATTTGGTGGATGGCACGCGGGCCCGGATGCTTTGAAATGTCCCGCATGTAGATAGAGCGGCTAGTCATATAGGAGTGCTCAATATTGTGCACCGCGACCAAGGTGGAGAGGAAAACAAGAGAACTACGTAATTAATGCATGAGTTTAAGGGTAGTTTTGTAAAGTACGAGATACATTCCTCCAATCGCAAAATGCATTGGTTCATGAGATTTGAGATTTGAGCCCTATAAGGCCTTCTTTGCTTCATAGGATAGGAATTTTATAGGAATGGGAAAATCATAGGAAGTGAGATGACATGCATGTCAATTCCCATAGAGAAAGAGATGTCATTTGGTGCATAGGATAGGATTTTTTCCATGAGTCTAGGCTAATGTTTTTTCCTCCAAAACGTGAAGGATTGATTCATATCCTACATAGGAATAGGAATTCATTCCTACAAACCAAAGGGCTTCAAAGGAATTTTTCCTTTGCAAATCCTATCCTATAGAATTCCTACAAAAATCCTACAAACCAAAGGAGGCCTAAACCGGAAGGGAGGGAGTACTGCACACGGTGTAGTCTAGTCACTTGTTGAAATCTCTAGAAAGGCAAATACTCCTTTCCGGTTTACAGGGCTATACTACTCCCTCCGTCTAGGTGTTTAAGTCATCTTAGGCTAGCCATAGTGGGAGTAACTTAGCTAGTAACATAGCGCACTCCAAGAATTTTTTGCTTATGTGGCAAGTAATTAATGAGAGGTGGTAACATAATATGTTACTGTAACATAGCGCTTTTCAAGATAAGATGAGTCTACAAGCTAATAAATGAAGCCATCTAAAATACTACTATTATGTTGCTTTGCATTATGAAGGTAGTAATTTAGGCTAGTGTCATATGCATGACACTAGTCTAAGTTACTCCCCACTATGAGGCTGGTCATAGTGGGGAGTAACTTATACTAGTGTCATGTATATGACACTAGTCTAAGTTACTACCTTCATAATGCAAAGTAACATACTAGTAGTGTTATAGATGATTTCATTTATTATCTTATAGACTCATCTTGTCTTGGGAACCGCTATGTTACAGTAACATATTATGTTACTACTTCGCATTAACTACTGGCCACGTAAGCAAAATTTTCTTGGAGTACGCTATGTTACTAGCTAAGTTACTCCCACCATGACTAGCCTGACCAGCCTTACGAAAACCAAATAGTCCCAAAACACTTAGGTGCGGTGCATTAACTTCTACCTTGTTTCTTGTTTCTTGACATACTATCAACCAATAAGAGATGAGAGGTGTGCATGCTTTTAATGACTTGCAATGGCTAGTTCATTGCATGCAATGCTATTAATTAGCAAATAAACATTGGTGACCCCAGGAGGAAACGGTGCTAAGCGCGTGGACCTATGCAGAATGAGTATGAACCAATGGATAATGGAGTTTAATTGTTAAACAATAGCAATTTTGTCTCATGCAAGAGCCTGGCTAGTACTCCAAGGAACCGCACCACACGAGCGTTCGCAACTACCACGTTCGGGTTGCGCTTGGCTCTTCGCATCTTCGAGAAGACGAACAATAATGATTACTCCTACTTCTACAGTATCGAATGCACTACTGCATGTCCGTCCACCTCGTGCGGGAGGGATAGCGAAAGCTTCAACTTACTGCTCATGCCTTTGCGTCCATGACAGGTGGGCCCAACAGGTGGTTGGCCCTCCTGTCATGCAGCCAAAGGCAGGTGCAGTTAAGGCACCGGAGCTCAGTCCGCGAGGGAGAGGGCATTGTAGTAATGAAATTTCTCGGTCTTGTACGAGTTGATGAAGATAGGGGTTGCTTGCTTGCTAGGGTTGCTCACTACATATATATAGGCCGGAGCCTCCGCGCTTGCTTGCTAGGGTTGCTCTATTCACAAACTCTCATCCTCTCTAGATTTAAACAAGATAGGGGTAGTAACACCGTCTTTCTCCCTTCAAAAAACACTGGCTTTCTATCCAGTGGCGGAGCTAGCACAGGATCATTGAGAGGGGCAATGGCAAAATATGGCTTTATGAAGGGGTAAAAGTCCCTATTTTTCTCAATCTATGCCATCTTAAAAAAAATTCTTCACAAAAGCTACCAGGTTTGGGGGGCCACAGCCCCCTCAGCCATACACATAGCTCCGCCTGTGTGTACATCGGACTTGGTAGAAACAGGAAGGAAAGGGGGTGAAAGTAGTACAGACTGGTCATCCAACCGGTCTCTTGGTTGAAAAGGGAAATATAGGGGTAACGCTGTACACAGTGGTATAACCAGGACTAGATTTGCTATCCACACATAGGAGTAGGTGGCTAGAGTGAACAAAATGGGAACAAACCAGATATGTTTCTTGGATGTTTGTTTCTCGGGGCAACAAACTATGAACCACCACTTTATGCCCTTGTTTACGTACATGGTGCTGGACTGCTGGTGCACCCACTGTTATAAGCCATGACAAGTTTAGCCAAATGTTTTTGCCTGTAATTGTTTGAGACTCTGACTGTTTCCTTTGTGCCTTTTTGTGCAAACAGGGATATCCAATTCACCTGGTTGTTGTTGTGACCTTTTGGTGCACTGCACAAAACTCTTCTTAAAAGAAGTGACTTTTGTGTTGTTTAACTGGAATGTCAGAATGGAACAGTTGGTTCATTTTGGTGGAACTGCACAAAGGGAGATCTGTGTTCCAATCCTCATCATCCATATTGGCGCCATAACCTTCCTTTAGGTAAGAATGATATTTAATGCATGTGTTCATCTCTATTTTCCGACTGCCATGAGAAAATAATGCTGTTTTTACTAGTACACTTGTACTCCCTCACTAACTGAACCAATTCTGAATTAGAAGGCCAATCATGTACTTGGTTTCACCAACTGGTGAGGAGAAAGAGAAACAGAGCATGAAGAGGAAGAAGAAGAAGAAGAATAAACAGTGCCAAGGCGATCTTGCTGAAGCCAGAGGCCTCAGTCGAGGCCATTCAAGGGCTCCGGCAATGACTACCTTACATGTGAGACGATCCTCCAGGGAGCCCTTCCACTTCTGCTGTCTCACTTAATTAATTAGGAGTACTTAAGTACCACTAATTTATTACTGCCTAATTTTCCTATTGGAGTTAAACAAATCTTTAGTAGGACCCTATGCTGAATCATGTACGTGTGTATGTTTGTCTATGGAGGTGAATCATGTGGTGGAGCAGGGAGGGAATATTATTAGTGTCATGACATAATAGTGCTATTGTTTTGCATGTCAATTTATTGCCATTGGTGCAATGAGGCAATGTTTTGCGTATTGTCCATCATGAATTTGATGCTACTGGTTGAGTAATATGCTAATGTCTTCCTATCCTTTCTCACTAAGCTAATGAAGGTTTCACCTTGTTCATACTTGTGCAAATAGGGATCATTTTGTGCCAATCATACATTAAATGGAACTACACAAGACAATACAATGAACTGTATCCCAGCCAGTGCTTTAACTCTACTGGAAGTTCTTGATAATCTTTCGATATAATCTCAGCACTGGTAAACAAGAATGATTTCAACCATACATTTGAAGTGCACAAAAATGTATAATATTGTGTGATTCCAGTGAGTGCTTTATCATCTCTTATGGGACTACATGAATAAGCTTTTTTTTCTTAGGTTGGTACGGGCCTAAGGCCTTCATCCATATTAGTTTGTTGTCATCTCTATTTGTATCGTGCTACTGTCATGAGAAACTCCTTTATCTTTGCACGTTAAAGTTTTGCAACCTATGATAAATGGCAATGCTTTGAGTGTTGAGTTGAGCTAATTGGCACTGATTAAATAAACTAATACCTCTCTTTAAGCAAGACTACTATGTTGCTAACTTTACCCATTAAGATAATGAGGGTGCTTCTATTTGTTAGTGTATGTCTCATAAACTAGTCCCACTATATTACAGTAATCTCACTCTCTCAATATATGTGCCAACAGGGATGCTCGATTTTGGTGGAACTGCACAAAAACTTTGGGTGCTTCATTGCCTCGACAGCTTCCGTCCTTTCCTGTCAGTTGCTAAACTCCGCATGCTTTCTTCCTTTGCTGTCAGTCGCTTGGCTTATCTCGGCTTCCAGTCAAAGGAAATAGTAATTGATATGCTACCTCACACAGGTTGGTACTGGTCTTTATCCTGATTATTGTGCCTGTCATATGTATTGGTAATTTGGTATTGTGCTACTGTTTGCCGATTTCATAAATGAGTAATTTGGAGCCTGAACTCGCAGGCAAATCATTACATCGGGTGATTTCAGTAGAACTGCACAAAATGATCAGATGGACAGGTACTTATGCTGCTGCTATGTACTCCAAAGTTCACTCAGACAAGCATCGATGTTGACAAGAAGTGCCTATATTCATTCGAGTATCAACCGGCGTCAACCAATTGTCAAACTCCAAGTGTTAGGAGAGTGAATGCCGAAAATATTGCTTGGTGCATAGCCCAGAAAAACGCAGTCCAGTATTTGGTCCCAACTTGTGCCTTTTGGTTATCGGCACATATGGTAGCGAACTATATGGCATGGAGTCTAAAGATTCCAGACAAGTTGGTTGACGCGTATATTCATCTGGCACTTAATCAATCTGCACGCCAAGGATGCTCCATTTCAGTTGAACTGCATAAAAAATTTGGGTGGTTCATTTTCTCAACCGCCTCCTTTCTTGTCTTCAATGTAGAATTTTGGTGAGATACAGGACCAAGATGACCCAGTAAACTGGTTGGATGAAAGTAGTGGCCAAGTTTCTCAAACCTCCCTGGGCACGAGGCCACTATTTGAGGATAAACCTACAAGCAAAGTTCAGATTGTCTGTGCTGCTTCTTATGTACTCGAAAGTTTACTCGTACAAGAACTAATTTTAGCAAGAAGTACCTCCGATTGAACACCATTTACCAGTCTGTACCCTAGGTAATTAAAGTTCGTCCATGGATCATATTGGCTGTGATCTCAATCATTTGGATGCATAAACATACTGAACATGCGTATATCTGAATCTTTTTGTAAATTATGTATGAATATTGTCGTGTGATCTATCAATCATTTGGATGCATAGATATGCTGAGCTTGTGTATATATGAATCTTTTGAGTTGTTGATTGTGAATGTTGGCTATGGATATGAACGTGTCCTGTGAACCTGAGTTTGATATGAATGTTTACCTTTTCTGTTGTATTTGTGTGTGAACTTGTTAGTATGCCTACTGTGGGGTATAAAACGCAGGTCTCTTATAAAAGTAATGCCGTGTCCAATTTATGTTTTCCCTTCTAACCACCGCGGTTGTGCTGCCGCGCACCCGAACCAGTGAAGTTTCCCACTCCTCTCCATCTGCGACTCCACTACAGCTTAATAAATAGTAACATCTTCGGTTTTAGCCCGGTTTTCCATAGATTAACTAGGCAATTCTCTTCTTCTTAATTAATCGATGAGGCAATTCTTTTGCCTCCGTTTCGAAAAAAAATTAGTAACGTCTAACTGAGCCAGTTAGTTAGATGCGTACACTTGGTGTAGTAGGATCTTTATTTAGTTTGATGCATACACTTGTTCTTTTTTGGTAGCCCTTTTGTAATGATGGCTAATGTTTGGTTTGGAAGAGAGAGCTGCGTCTTCACTCTTCTGGCCTGCTTACTGCTTCTGTTGCACCCCCAGCCCTGGTTGCTGCTGCTGCTGTTTTCAATGTACAATCAATAGTATATTTCGTCTGTTGGTTGAATAAATGTGTTGTTAGAACGACAAACACAATGTTTTGGAAGTCGTTGCACGGTTCGATCCTTTAGTGCCCCGTACCGTACGTAGCGCATACTATTTATCATACGGAACACATTTTTTTTGGAACTCGGAACACATTTTCCACTTGTTGATAACATGCAGCCCACTGATGAAGGCCCAATAGAGAAGCCCATAATTAACTGGAAGGGAGGCTCTCACATGAATCCGGCCCAGGTACATGATCATGGTCCCCTAAACATAAATAAATAAATAAATAAAGCTAAATGCTCATGCACCAGTTCTTTGAGAAAATAGGTAGCCTAGTATTTCTTTTTGAAGAATACCCAAGCTAGGCCTATTTGTTTTCTCCGAATTACTGGGATGCAAATCTTTCAAGATGAGGAGGGATGCATTCCGGCCTAGCTTAGGAGTATGGTCAATGTCTGTTAAAAGTAATATCAAAAGGGGTTGAAAATTCCAAAAAAATTATAGCAAATAGGATATAAGTTTCTTTTTTGTTTTTGTTCTTCACTGATATCTTATACGTATTTCATTGGATTTAACATGACATAGTACTAATTTATTTTAAATTTGTTTTAGTATGGCTATTAATTTTTTGATTAAGAATATTTCGTTCCCCAGCAAAAATTTGCGAATTTTCAAAAATTCCCACATATTTAGTTAATTTTTTGACCCTGGTATTGACGAGAAAATGGCTAGCAATTCTAAAAATGGAAAACGGACTGCAATAAATTCCATATGAATTAGAAAATGAGTAAAAATTATAAAAATAATAGCAAATGGGTTGTACACACCACAGATTTCGAGGATGACTTGTTTACGCAAGGCTTTGTCAGTGAACACACGATTCTAGCAGCAGTTAGTGTTGGATGTCCATCCAACGACCGACGTGCTTCTTCAATCTCTGATCTTCCTGCTCTAGCTGCATAAACTAGCATCGGTGGGACTGCCTGCTCCCTCCTCTTGTGGCCTGCTGTGATGCCGCGCAGGCTTCCCCGGCCCACCCTACTCCCTCCGCTGGCCTGGCCGCACGCAATCAATTGCCTCCTTATTACACGAAAAAAATGATTCCTCCCACTGACATCTAGGGCGCACCGGTTGGGAGGCTGACCTGTGGGCCTACTAAGTTGACGTGTACGCAGGTCTTGTCAACTTAGTCAACAAACGATTCTAGCAGCAGTAACCGTTGGATTTGAATTGAACGGTCCTGCTGCTTCTTCAATCGCTGCTCTTCTTGCACCAGCCGCCCAAACCAGCGCCGGGGAGGCCGCCTGGCGCCTGCTCCTGCCTCTAGTGGCCGGTTGTGCTGCCGATGAGGCCTCATCGCCCCCTACTACTCCCACCGCTAGCCAGGCCCTGCGGCGACGGCAGCCTCACACCGCAGCCGAACCAGTGAACCCTCGTACTCCTCTCCGCGTGGGCATCCACTGCCGCGTCTTCCCTAGCTCTGTGTCGTCCCCTTCCTAGGCCTCACCGTCGTCCACCGCCTTGGTGCTCTTGGCGCGGCCTGGTCAACATGGTCAATGACATTCCATCGGAAGAGTACTGTACGTGGAGAGGCTGACAGCTGGGTCCACGGCCACAGCCCAGTTTTTTGTGATTTGCCAAGTAAGTCGCTTTGTCAGGCCTGTTGGGCTGCAAATCTTTCAAGATGAGGAGAGCTTTCATTCGGTTGGCTGAGAAAATGGCCCATCAGTAATGAGAAATGGGTTGTAGATTTTTAAAACACATCAAACCGGCAATTAGTTTCAAATATCTTTTCTTCATTTCGAGATTTGAAATTACATTAATTTTTATGCATGGAGAATTTGTTGGATTTTATATTGATATACATTTATTTATAAAATCAGTTTGAATGTGAGTCGAAATTTCGGGATTAAAAACAGTTCGGACCGCACCGAAATATGCAAAATTTCGTATTATTTTTTAATCGTGGCCACAATATGGGCTGTAATGCTAACAAAAAGAATATGGGCTCCAAAAAAACATTAATAATTAGCAAATGGGCTGTAAATTATTAGAAATAATGGTAGATGGGCTGTATGCTGTTTTCCACAGATTTGAGGCTTTCCTAAAAAAGGTTGACGCACAAGCAGTGACTGTTGGATGGCCATCCAACGGCCGTCGTGCTTCTTCAATCTCTGCTCTTCCTGCTCCAGCCGCTCAAACAGGCACCGGCGGGACTGCCTGCTCCCTCCTCCCCGCGGCCGGCTCTGCTGCCGCGCAGGCCTCACCGCCCCACCGTACTCCCATCGCTGGCCTAGCCATCCCTCTACTCATCCACACCTGCTGTTATTCTCCGGCGACGGTAGAAGAACTAGTAAACCCTCATACAGTCGTACTCCCCTCCGCATGGGAAACAACTGCCGAGTCTTCCCTGCCTCCGTGTCGTTCCCTTCCTAGGCCTCATCGTCGTCCACCGCCCTGGTGCTCTCGGCGCAGCCTGGTCAACGTGGTCAACGACCGACATGCATCTGAAGTGGACTATACGTGGAGAGGCCGACAGCTGGGTCCACGGCGGCATGCAAGGAAATGCCTCCTTATTACGCGCAAAATAATGATTCCTTCACCTCACATCAGGGACCCACCGAAAGGGCCTCTGTATTTTGCGAAAAAAAACGTTACCGCCGCTGACAGCTCGGACCCACCAGCTATATCTTCGCACGCAAGGAAGTGCCTCCTTATTACGCTAAAAAATGGTTACCCACCTGCTAGCTGGGACCCACCTTGGTGGGAGGCTGACTTGTGGGCCTACTAAGTTGACGGGGACGGAGGGCTTTGTCAACTTAGTCAATATGCACGATTCTAGCTCCAGTGACCGTACGATGTCCATCCAACGGCCGTAGTGCTTCTTCAACCTCTGGTCTTCTTGCTCCAGCCGCCCAAACCAGCGCCGGTCGTGCCTCGTGCTCCTGCCTCCCATGGCCGGCTGCGATGCGGCGGAGGCCTCACCGCCCCCTACTACTCCCACCGCTGGCCAGGCCATCCCTCTACTCACCCACACCCCCTGTTATTCTGCGGCAACGACAGCCTCACACCGCAGTGAACCCTCGTACTCCTCTATGCGTGGGCATCCACTGTCTCGTCTTCCCTGGCTCCGCGTCGTCCCCTTCCTAGGCCTCGCCGTCGTCCACCGCCCTGCTGCTCTTGGCGCGGCGTGGTCAACGTGGTCAAGGAACGGCTTCCATCGGACGTGGACCGTACGTGGAGAGGCTGACAGCAGGGTCCACGGCCGCAGCAAGGAAGTGCCTCCTTATTACGTGCAAAATAATTATTCCTCCACCTGATAGCGGGACCCACCGGACGGGCCACCATATTTCGCCCCCCTGACTGCCGGGACCCACCAGCTACATCTTCGCAGGCAAGGAAGTGCCTGACAGTCGGGACCCACCTGGTCGAAGCATACGTAGCGTTGTCATTCTGGTCGCGAACGTGTACATGCATACTGGTCGATGTAGAGGCGCGCACGTGTCGTAGTAGAGGCACGCACGTGTCGTAGTAGAGGCGCGCACGTAGCATGTACACGTATGTACAGCGGCCAGGGTGCAAGAAAGAAAATACAGCCACATATGTGTACATACGGGCGGGGTCTCGAACGCCTACTCGCGCATATGTACGGCCAGGGCTCGTGTACATTGCTGGGTCGGAACAGAGAAACAGCGTCATTGTCGTGTTCATGGGGAGGCAACGGAATGCGTCGTGTTCATGGGGAGGCAACAGAATGCGTCTTGTTCATCGGGAGGGCTTGGACGGAACAGGCGATGGAAACGAGGCCTGGCATACCGCAGAACGGAGGAAACGGCCTTGTGTTCGACCGGCCACGTTTGAAACGGGATCCTGTTCATCGGGAGGGGTCTGGCATACCGCAAAACGGAGGAAACGGACCTCCTACGGTCAAAACGGGAGTCCTGTTGATCGGGAGGGGTGTGGCGTACCGCAAAACGGAGGAAACGGACTTGTGTTGGAGCGCTATAGTCGAAACGGGGGTCCTGTTCATCGGGAGGGGTGTGGCGTACCGCAAAACGGGACTCCACGGGATACTGTTCATCTCCACCGTCGACCCCCTCCAGCCTCCACGAGCTACTGTTCATCCACCGTCGACCTCCTCCAGCCTCCACCTGCGACTGTTCATCCACGGGCTCCTGTTCATCCAGCCTCCACCGCGCGCTACTCCACCGGCTACTGTTCAACCAGCCCTCTCCACGGGCTCCTGTTCAACCACCCCTCCACGGGCTACTATTCATCCTGCCCTCCACCGTCTATTGTTCATCCTACCCTCCATGGGGTGGTCCTGTTCATCCAGCCCTCCACGGGGTCTTGTTCATCCAGCCCCAATCGGCTCGATCGATCGGGGTCCTGTTCATCCAGAGGCAACACCACGGGGTCCTGTTCATCCACCCCCACCGGGAACTGTTCATCCAACCCCCCCCCCCTGCAATGCTCACTGTTCATCCATAGGCAGCATCGATCGGCTTCAGTTAGCAGCAGTAATGAAGGAATCACTCGATCGGGTTCAGTTAACAGCCATCGATCGATCGCTCGGATTCAATAACGCGTAGCCTGTAGTGCAATCGCTCGGGTTCAGTTAGCCCAATGCCTCGCTCGGGTTCAGTTAAAGCCAACGCCTCGCACACACGCGCGTACGTGTATGAGAGAAATGCGCATCGCTCGGCCCCCGACCTCCCACCGTAACCGGGAACTCCTCGAAATTTTCCTCGCCCTCGCTTCTACCACGGTTTTTTCCGTCATGGACAGCCCAAAGAATGTCATGCAGCTGCGTCTCCGGCCCGCCCAGGACGAAAAGCCCATTTTCTGTCATGATTTTTTGTCATAGAAGTAGGAGCCCACCACATATATGATGATACCGGATTTTGTCACAATTATCGTCATAGAAGTGTCATATGTATGACAGAATTTTTTTTCGTTCGGCCCAAAATGTCACGGATGTGTCTTTTTTTTGTAGTGACATGAGCGTGAGCCATGGACATAGCACTATATGTGGAATAGAATGGTGGTTGTGGAGAAGAAAAAAAGGGAGAAGATAGTCTCACATCAACTAGGCGTATCAACGGGCTATGGAGATGCCCCTCAATTGATATCAATGTGAGTGAGTAGGGATTGCCATGCAATGGATGCACTAGAGCTATAAGTGTATGAAAGCTCAACAAAAGAAACTAGTGGGTGTGCATCCAACTTGCTTGCTCACGAAGACCTAGGGCATTTTGAGGAAGCCCATCATTGGAATATACAAGCCAAGTTCCATAATGTAAAATTCCCACTAGTATATGATAGTGACAACATAGGAGACTCTCTATCATGAAGATCATGGTACTACTTTGAAGCACAAGTGTGGAAAAAGGATAGTAGCATTGTCCCTTCTCTCTTTTTCTCTCATTTTTTATTTATTTGGGCATTTTCTCTTTTTTATGGCCTCCCTTTTTTTTGTCCGGAGTCTCATCCCGACTTATGGGGGAATCATAGTCTCCATCATCCTTTCCTCACTTGGGACAATGCTCTAAAAATGATGATCATCACACTTTTATTTACTTACAACTCAACAATTACAACTCAATACTTAGAACAAAATATGACTCTATGTGAATGCCTCCAGCGGTGTACCGGGATATGCAATGAATCAAGAGTGACATGTATGAAAGAATTATGAACAGTGGCTTTGCCACAAATACGATGTCAACTACATGACCATGCAAAGCAATATGACAATGATGGAGCATGTCATAATAATCGGAACGGTGGTAAGTTGCATGGCAATATATCTCGGAATGGCTATGGAAATGCCATGATAGGTAGGTATGGTGGCTGTTTTGAGGAAGGTATATGGTGGGTGTATGATACCGGCGAAAAGTGCGAGGTATTAGAGAGGCTAGCAATGGTGGAGGAAGAAAAGTGCGTATAATCCATGGACTCAACATTAGTCATAAAGAACTCATATACTTATTACAAAAGTTGTTGAACGTTTTACCTGGTGCAATACCAGATAAGTATGACCCGTGAAATCTTTCGGGTTCACACAGATTAGGGAAGTCATTGGTTCAACCCATCGGGGCATCTAGGAATATATACCACAAACTTCGGAGTAAATAATACAAGACCAAAAGTAGAGTATGGTTATCAAAGCAGAGGATACAAATTACCAAAGGCATTATATACCCATGGAAAGGCTCACAAGGTTAATGAATATGAAGGACAGTGTCGGACAAAATCCAACAAAGGACTTGGCGGTCCCTAAGGGATTTGATGTGAGCATCGGTACTCAACCAGAGGAAGAAAGAATGCAAGGAGATCAGATTATAGAAACAACTGACTAACTCAAAGCTCAAATGCAAAGGAATTATGAATTCCAAGACAAGGGATCAGAAGCAATGCTCTGATTAGGGATGGATAAGTTGAATAGCCTTAGGGGTACAATCGATGGCAATTTGGTTGGTCGGGATCCAGCTCATGTTTAAAATGGCGTCTGAGCCGGGGGGATGAATTCTAGGATCTGGTTGAGGATTATGAGAATTTGCAACATATTGAATCAACAGACTCAAAATGATAATGACAAGGGATGCCATTAACATTACGAGACATATGGGATTAACCATAGTGCAAGCAAGCGAGAATTTTAAGAGCAATAGGCTGTTCAGGAATTTTGAAGATCGAATAGCATTTCAAAGAATTTTGTGAACCACATGATCAACAGGGGACGAGCAGATAATTGATAAGTGCAAGGAACTACAAGGCAGTAGGCACAAGTATTCTCGGAACAATAGAGAGAAATTCGGGGTATCCTGTAATAACAAGATCAACGAGGAATGATTGTATGAATGGCAAGTGTATGCAGTTATCAATAAGGATATAACGATGGTAGGGAATTTGCAAAGGCGGTGGGTACAAGTGTCTCAGGAGAACATCGTAGAGTAACCTCGAAATCTTCTGGTGCAGTAGACGATCATCGGTAATAAGGGGCTCTCCAGGAGGAAGTACTTACGAGAACCTAGAGTCGGAGTTAGTAAATTCATTTTAACCCGAATAGAAGAGAGATAAGAGTCCCAGAGTATAGGTCGAGGAATGAAAGATCCTAATACCACCCAATGGCGACGTGGGCTCGTAAGCCGCACAACCATGTTAGTGAAAGTTTTGCATTGACTAGACTCAACTTCGGCCAAAGAGTTTGGAAGGGGGATTCCTACAGGCAGTCGGCTCTGATACCAACCTATGACGCCCCTGCTACATCTTGAGCTTGCGTTGGTTTTCCCCGAAGAGGAAGGGATGATGCAGCAGAGTAGCGTAAGTATTTCCCTCAGTTTTTGAGAACCAAGGTATCAATCCAGTGGGAGGCCACGCACAAGTCCCTCATACCTACACAACACAAAGAGCTCAACGCAACCAACGCGATTAGGGGTTGTCAATCCCTTCACGGTCACTTACGGAAGTGAGATCCGATAGATAATATTTTTGGTATTTTTGATATAAAGATGCCAAGTGAAAAGTAAAAGGCGAAGTAAAAACAAAACAAGATTAAAGTGATGGAGATTGATATGATGAGAATAGACCCGGGGGCCATAGGTTTCACTAGTGGCTTCTCTCGAGAGCATAAGTTTTCTACGGTGGGTGAACAAATTGCTGTTGAGCAATTGACAGAATTGAGCATAATTATGAGAATATCTAGGCATGATCATGTATATAGGCATCACGTCTGTGACAAGTAGATCGAAACGATTCTGCATCTACTACTATTACTCCACTCATCGACCGCTATCCAGCATGCATCTAGAGTATTAAGTTAAAAACAGAGTAACGCTTTAAGCAAGATGACATGATGTAGAGAGATAAATTCATGCAATATGAAATAAACCCCATCTTGTTATCCTCGATGGCAACGATACAATACGTGTCTTGCTGCCCCTTCTGTCACTAGGAAAGAACACCGCAAGATCGAACCCAAAGCTAAGCACTTCTCCCATGGCAAGAACTACCAATCTAGTTGGCCAAACCAAACGGATAATTCGAAGAGACTTGCAAAGATAACCAATCATACATAAAAGAATTCAAAGAAGATTTAAATATTGTTCATAGATAGACTTGATCATAAACCCACAATTCATCAGTCTCAACAAACACATCGCAAAAGAAGAAGATTACATCAAATAGATCTCCACAAGAGAGGGGGAGAACATTGTATTGAGATCCAAAAAGAGAGAAGAATCCATCTAGCTACTAACTATGGACCCGAAGGTCTGAGGTAAACTACTCACACTTCATCGGAGAGGCTGGGATGATATAGAAGCCCTCCGTGATGACGGCCCTCTTCCGACGGAGCTCCGGAACAGGCCCCAAGATGGGATCTCGTGGATACAGAAAGTTGCGGTGGTGGAATTAGGTTTTTGGCTCCTGTTCTGATCGTTTGGGGGTACGTGGGTATATATAGGAGGAAGGAGTACGTCGGTGGAGCACCGAGGGGCCCACGAGGCAGGGGGCGCGCCCCTACCCTCGTGACCGCCTTCGGTACTTCTTGGAGTAGGTTCCAAGTCTCCTGGGTCTTATCCGAGAAGAAAATCACGTTCCCGAAGATTTTATTCCGTTTGGACTCCGTCTGATATTCTGTTTCTTCGAAACACCGAAATAGGCAAAAAAACAGCAATTCTGGGCTGGGCCTCCGGTTAATAGGTTAGTCCCAAAAATAATATAAAAGTGGAAAATAAAGCCCAATATAGTCCAAAACAGTAGATACTATAGCATGGAGCAATCAAAAATTATAGATACGTTGGAGACGTATCAGGCATCCCCAAGCTTAATTCCTGCTCGTCCTCGAGTAGGTAAATGATAAAAAGAGAATTTTTGATGCGGAGTGCTACTTGGCATAATTTCAATGCAAAATTTCTTAATTGTGGTATGGATATTCAGATTAGAAAGATTCAAGACAAAAGTTCATATTGACATAACGAATAATAACACTTCAAGCATACTAATAAAGTAATTATGTCTTCTCAAAATAACATGGCCAAAGAAAGTTATCCCTACAAAATCATATAGTCTGGCTATGCTCTATCTTCACCACACAAAGTATTTAAATCATGCACAACCCCGATGACAAGCCAAGCAATTGTTTCATACTCTAACTTTTTCAAAACTTTTTCAATCTTCACGCAATACATGAGCGTGAGCCATGGACATAGCACTATATGGAATAGAAGGGTGGTTGTGGAGAAGACAAAAAGAGGGGAAGATAGTCTCACATCAACTAGGCGTATCAACGGGCTATGAAGAGGCCCATCAATAGATATCAATGTGAGTGAGTAGGGATTGCCATGCAACAGATGCACTAGAGCTATAAGTATATGAAAGCTCATCAAAAGAAACTAAGTGGGTGTGCATCCAACTCGCTTGCTCACGAAGACCTAGGGCAATTTGAGGTAGCCCATCATTGGAATATACAAGCCAAGTTCTATAATGAAAAATTCCCACTAGTATATGAAAGTGACATAACGAGAGACTCTCTATCATGAAGATCATGGTGCTACTTTGAAGCACAAGTGTGGTAAAAGGATAGTAACATTGTCCCTTCTCTCTTTTTCTCTCATTTTTTTATTTGGGCCTTTTCTATTTTTTTATGGCCTCTTTTTTTTCGTTCGGAGTCTCATCCCGACTTATGGGGGAATCATAGTCTCCATCATCCTTTCCTCACTTGGGACAATGCTTTAGAAAATGATGATCATCACACCTTTATTTTTTCTTACAACTCAACAATTACAACTCGATACTTAGAACAAATATGACTCTATATGAATGCCTCCGGCGGTGTACCGGGATATGCAATGAATCAAGAGTGACATGTATGAAAGAATCATGAATGGTGGCTTTGCCACTAATAGGATGTCAACTACATGATCATGCTAGCAATGTGACAATGATGGAGCGTGTCATAATAAACGGAAAGGTGGAAAGTTGCATGGCAATATATCTTGGAATGGCTATGGAAATGCCATGATAGGTAGGTATGGTGGCTGTTTTGAGGAAGGTATATGGTGGGTGTATGATACCGGCGAAAGGTGCGCGGTATTAGAGAGGCTAGCAATGGTGGAAGGATGGGAAAAAGTGCATATAATCCATGGACTCAACATTAGTCATAAAGAACTCATATACTTATTGCAAAAATCTAGAAGTTATCAAAGCAAAGTATTACGCGCATGCTCCTAGGGGGATAGATTGGTAGGAAAAGACCATCGCTCATCCCCGACCGCCACTCATAAGGAAGACAATCAATAAATAAATTATGCTCCGACTTCATCAGATAACGGTTCACCATACGTGCATGCTACGGGAATCACAAACTTTAACACAAGTATTTTTTAAATTCACAACTACTAAACTAGCATAACTCTAATATTATCACCTCCATATCTCAAAACAATTATCATGCTTCAATCTTCTCTTAGTATTCAACGCACCCAAAAGAAAATTTCACATATCTTGAACACCAAGCATATTTATATTAAGCAAATTACCATGTTATTAAGACTCTCAAAATAATTTAAGTGAGGCATGAGAGATCAATAGTTTCTTTAAAACAAACCACCACCATGATCTAAAAGATCTAAGTGAAGCACATAGAGAAAAATTATAACGCTCAAAAAATATAAGTGAAGTGCATAGAGCAAAACTACATAGCTCAAAAGATTTAAGTGAAGCACATAGAGTATTCTATCAAATTTCAATTCAAGTATGGCTCTCTCAAAAGGTGTGTACAGCAAGGATGATTGTATCATACTAACAAACAAAGACACAAATAATACAAGACGCTCCAAGCAAAACACATATCATGTTGGTGAATAAAAATATAGCTCCAAGTAAATTACCGATGGAAGTGGACGAAAGAGGGGATGCCTTCCAAGCTTTGACTTTTTGGTGTCCTTGGATTATATTGGGGGTGCCATGGGCATCCCCAAGCTTAGGCTCTTGCCACTCCTTGTTCCACGATCCATCAAAAGAATTCACCCAAAACTTGAAAACTTCACAACACAAAACTCAAAATAGAAAACTCGTGAGCTCCGTTAGCGAAAGAAAACAAAAGACCACTTCAAGGTACTGTAATGAACTCATTATTTATTTATATTGGTGTTAAACCTACTGTATTCCAACTTCTCTATGGATTATAAACCATTTTACTAGCCATAGATTCATCAAAATAAGCAAACAACACACGAAAAACAGAATCTGTCAAAAACAGAACAGTCTGTAGTAATCTGTAGCTAGCGCAAGATCTGGAACCCCAAAAATTCTAAAATAAATTTCTGGACGTGAGTAATTTATCTATTAATCATCTGCAAAAAGAATTAACTAAATATCACTCTTCAAATAAAAATTACAGCAGTTATCGTGAGCGCTAAAGTTTCTGTTTTTTACAGCAAGTTCAACAAGACTTTCCTCAAGTCTTCCCAACGGTTCTACTTGGCACAAACACTAATTAAACACAAAAAACACAACCAAAACAGAGGCTAAATAATTCATTTATTGAATAACAGCAAGGATAAATATTGGGTTGACTCCCAACAAGAGCTTTTCTTTAAAGCCTTATAGCTAGGCATTGATAATTCAATGATGCTCACAAGAAAGACAAGAATTGAGGCACAAAGAGAGCATCATAAAACATGTGACAAACACACTTAAGTCTAACATACTTCCTATGCAAAGGCATATTATAGGCAAACAAATTATCGTAGCAAGCAAAAACTAGCATATGCAAGGAAGCGGAGAGGAACAATAGCAATCTCAACATAACGAGAGGTAATTTAGTAACATGAAAATTTCTATAACCATATTTTCCTCTCTCATAATAATTACATGTAGTATCATAAGAAAATTCAACAATATAGCTATCACATAACACATTCTCAATACGATCCACATGCATGCGAAGTTGACACTCTTCCAAAATAGTGGGATTATCATTAACTAAAGTCATGATTTCTCCAAGCCCACTTTTATCAAAAATTTCATAAGATTGAATGTTATCCAAATATGTGGGATCTAAAGTTGACACTCTTCCAAAACCACTTTCAATATTATTGCAAACACTATTATCAATCTTATATTCATCATGGGGCTTAAATAAATTTTCATAAGAAGAATCACCCCAATCATAATCATTGCAACAAGTAGTAGACATAGCAAAACTAGCATCCCCAAGCTTAGGGTTTTGCATCTTATTAGCATAGTTGACATCAAGAGAATTTATAATAAAATCATTGCAATCATGCTTTTTATTCAAAGATCTATCATGAGTCACTTCATAAAGCACTTCATCACGGTTTTCAGATTTCAGGCAAAAGCTTATAAAGATAATCTAGTGCATCCAAATCACTAGGAATTGGTTCATCATAATTGGATCGCTTAAAAAGATTGGCAAGCGGATGAGGATCCATAGATATTAGCTTCTCTGTTTAGTAATAAATAAACAACTATTCCAACCATACGAGCAAACAAGAAACGGGCAAAAGAGGAAAATAGAGAGGGAGGATAGAGAGAGGGCGAATAGAACAGCAAGCGTGAATTGGGGGAGAGGAAAAGGAGAGGCAAATGGCAAATAATGTAATGCGAGAGATAGGGATTGTGATGGGTACTTGGTATGTTGACTTTTTGCATAGACTCCCCGGCAACGGCGCCAGAAATCCTTCTTGCTACGTCTTGAGCTTGCGTTGGTTTTCCCCGAAGAGGAAGGGATGATGCAGCAGAGTAGCGTAAGTATTTCCCTCGGTTTTTGAGAACCAAGGTATCAATCCAGTAGGAGGCCACGCGCAAGTCCCTCGTACCTACACAACACAGCGAGCTCAACGCAACCAACGCGATTAGGGGTTGTCAATCCCTTCACGGTCACTTACGGAAGTGAGATCCGATAGATAATATTTTTGGTATTTTTGATATAAAGATGCAAAGTGAAAAGTAAAAGGCAAAGTAAAAACAAAACAAGATTAAAGTGGTGGAGATTGATATGATGAGAATAGACCCGGGGGCAATAGGTTTCACTAGTGGCTTCTTTCGAGAGCATAAGTTTTTTACGATGGGTGAACAAATTACTGTTGAGCAATTGACAGAATTGAGCATAATTATGCGAATATCTAGGCATGATCATGTATATAGGCATCACGTCCGTGACAAGTAGATCAAAACGATTCTGCATCTACTACTATTACTCCACTCATCGACCGCTATCCAGCATGCATCTAGAGTATTAAGTTAAAAACAGAGTAACGCTTTAAGCAAGATGACATGATGTAGATAGATAAATTCATGCAATATGAAATAAACCCCATCTTGTTATCCTCGATGGCAACGATACAATACGTGTCTTGCTGCCCCTTCTGTCACTAGGAAAGAACACCGCAAGATCGAACCCAAAGCTAAGCACTTCTCCCATGGCAAGAACTACCAATCTAGTTGGCCGAACCAAACGGATAATTCGAAGAGACTTGCAAAGATAACCAATCATATATAAAAGAATTCAAAGAAGATTTAAATATTGTTCATAGATAGACTTGATCATAAACCCACAATTCATTGGTCTCAACAAACACATCGCAAAAGAAGAAGATTACATCAAATAGATCTCCACAAGAGAGGGGGAGAACATTGTATTGAGATCCAAAAAGAGAGAAGAATCCATCTAGCTACTAACTATGGACCCGAAGGTCTGAGATAAACTACTCACACTTCATCGGAGAGGCTGGGATGATATAGAAGCCCTCCGTGATGACGGCCCTCTTCCGACGGAGCTCCGGAACAGGCCCCAAGATGGGATCTCGTGGATACAAAAAGTTGCGGCGGTGGAATTAGGTTTTTGGCTCCTGTTCTGATCATTTGGGGGTACATGGGTATATATAGGAGGGAGGAGTATGTCGGTGGAGCACCGAGGGGCCCACGAGGCAGGGGGCGCGTCCTGTAGGGGGGGGCGCCCCTACCCTCGTGACCGCCTCCGGTACTTCTTGGAGTAGGTTCCAAGTCTCCTGGGTCTTATCCGAGAAGAAAATCACGTTCCCGAAGATTTTATTCCGTTTGGACTCCGTCTGATATTCTGTTTCTTCGAAACACCGAAATAGGCAAAAAAACAGCAATTCTGGGCTGGGCCTCCGGTTAATAGGTTAGTCCCAAAAATAATATAAAAGTGGAAAATAAAGCCCAATATAGTCCAAAACAGTAGATAATATAGCATGGAGCAATCAAAAATTATAGATACGTTGGAGACGTATTAGCCCCCGATTTGACCGTACACTAATCATACACGCAAACGTGTATGATCTAGATCAGGGACTCACGGGAAGATATCACAACACAACTCTACAAATAAAATAAGTCATACAAGCATCATATTACAAGCCAAGGGCCTAGAGGGCTCGAATACAAGAGCTCGATCATATACGAGTCAGCGGAAGCAACAATATCTGAGTACAGACATAAGTTAAACAAGTTTGCCTTAAGAAGGCTAGCACAAACTGGGATACAAATCGAAAGAGGCACAGGCCTCCTGCCTGGGATCCTCCTAAACTACTCCTGGTCATCGTCAGTGGGCTGCACGTAGTAGTAGGCACCTCCAGTGTAGTAGGAGTCGTCATCAACGGTGGCGTCTGGCTCCTGGACTCCATCGTATGGTCGCAGCGATCGGGTATAGGAAGGGGGAAAGGGGGGAGCAAAGCAACCGTGAGTACTCATCTAAAGTACTCGCAAGCAAGGAGCTACACTACATATGTATGCATTGGTATCAAATGGAAAAGGGGTATCATATATGGACTGAACTGCAGAATGCCGAAATAAGAGGGGGATAGCTAGTCCTGTCGAAGACTACGCTTTTGGCCACCTCCATCTTGCAGCATGTAGAAGAGAGTAGAAGGTAAGTTCACCAAGTAGCAACGCATAGCATAATCCTACCCGGTGATCCTCCCCTCGTCGCCCTGTGAGAGAGCGATCACCGGTTGTATCTGGCACTTGGAAGGGTGTGTTTTATTAAGTATCCGGTTCTAGTTGTCATAAGGTCAAGGTACAACTCCGGGTCGTCCTGTTACCAAAGATCACGGCTATTTGAATAGATTAACTTCCCTGCAGGGGTGCACCACATTTCCCAACACGCTCGATCCCCTTTGTCCGGACACACTTTTCAGGGTCATGCCCGGCCTCGGAAGATCAACACGCCGCAGCCCTACGTAGGCACAACAGAGAGGTCAGCACGCCGGTCTAAATCCTATGGCGCAGGGGTCTGGGCCCATCGCCCATTGCACACCTGCATGTTGCGTACGCGGCCGGCGAGTAGACCTAGCCTCCCTTATACAAGAGCAGGCGTTCCAGTCCAACCCGGCGCGCGGCGCTCAGTCGCTGACGTCACGAAGGCTTTGGCTGATACCACGACGTCGAGTGCCCATAACTGTTCCCGCATAGTTGGTTAGTGCGTATAGGCCAGTGGCCAGACTCAGATCAAATACCAAGATCTCATTGAGCGTGTTAATTGAAGTATCCGCGAACACCGACCAGGGCCAGGCCCACCTCTCACCTAGGTGGTCTCCGCCTGCCCTGTCGCTTCGCCTCAAATTAACAATCGGGGGTCGTCGGGAACCCAGGCCCACCACTACCTGGGTGGAACCACCTGCCCCTTCAGCCCCCAACATCAGAATCACTTGCGGGTACTTAACGAGCCGACCCGACTTTAGTCACAACATGCATATACAATTTTTTCATCCGAGCTACGGTTTATTTTATATTAATTTTATAAGAATTAAATCATTTTTAGAATTTATTTAATTATTTTAGTTCAACATTATCCAGAATAGTGTTTGCTGACATCAGCATGACGTCATCAGTCAACAAGGCATTGATTTAGTCAATCTGACAGATGGGTCCCGCATGTCATACACTCCTAGTTAATTAACAATAATTAATTAGGTTAATTAGTTAATTAGGCTAACCTAATCAGGATTAATCGGCGCTACAAGCGGGCAGTGGCTGCTGTAGGGACGAGCGGGAGGCGCGGCGTGGACGCGTGCGCCAGGGGGGTAGCGAGGCAGTGCAAAAGCAGCACCGGAGCGGGGCGAGCGCGTCGGGGAAGTAGCAGGGGGCATGGCAGTCGCGAGCGGAGGGGGCACGGCGGTCGCGAGCGGAAGCGGCCGGGGACGTGCCGGCCACGGCAGACGGGGTGCGCGGGAGCAACGGCCGTCAGGGCGGTGCGCGTGCGCGCGTGCAGGCGGTGATGCACGTGGCGGGGCAAGGGCTTCACGGTGCGGGTGCGGCCAGGGTCGGACGGGCACGACGTCAGGCACGCGGGCGCGGAGCAGGTTCTGGCTGTGGTGGTCGTGGGCGATGGGGAGCTCCGGCGCGGCGTCGGAAAGAGGAATGAGAAGGGGGGGCGGTGGAGGCTCACCCTGGGGAGGCCGTGGACGAACTCGGCGAGTCTGGGTGGCGCCGGTGATGGAGATCAATGACGATGGCGGCGGCGGCCATGGACGAAGAAGACCGGCGATGGCGAGCATATGGTGGCTCCCAGCACGGACCAGTGGGCCTTGTCAAAGAAGACTTCCATGGCGCAGCTCTTGGGCATATTTTCAGGCATCGGGGAGGCCGGTGGCCGTGATGATGACGGCGGCCGTGGGGAGCGCGGGCAAGCTGGGGAGAGGAGAGACTGTGAGGGGGGTTTCGGGCGTGAGGTACCTCGCCTCTGGGCGTGTGGCGGCGCGAGGGAGATAGTGAGGGATCGAGGGGATCAATCGGGTGTTGGGTAAGGACTAGGTTAAAGGAGGGGCGCCGAGCTGGGCCTAGTTGTTTGTTAGATGGGCCAAGAGCCCAGTAGGTTAGGTTAGTTTAGTTTTTTGAAATATATTTACTATTTTCTTTAATCCTATATTGCATTATATTTTAAGTCTAAATGAACTTTGTTAAATGGGAGACTTGTCATAAAATTACTTTACAATATTATGGGGTTGTCCACTAAGTTTGGGGGCAATTGAAAAATGTCTAGCCTTTTGTTAATTCTTGAAAAAGCCAAAACTAGAGCTACTGGCCATGTTTTATTTAGGTTAGGAGCATCTACTTACTTCTACAGACTTTTGTTCTTATATGACAATTAGTTAGTGAATTTTTGCAACCCAGCGAACACTTTAGTTTTACCATTTGAAGAAATAATAGTTTGACTTCATTTTTTAAAATTGAATTTGAATTCGGTTTGGATCAAAGTGAGGTTTAGAAAGTTAATCGCGATGACACGACACCATTAGTGTGTGGTTACTATAGCTTAACTACCGGGGTGTTACACACGCCCAAGATGCGATTCTATCCCAATCACGTGATGAACTCATGATTGGGGCACAACCACATTTCGAGCACATAGTAAGGTGGATATCATTACAACATACCATGTACTGAATAGATAAGAATATAAGATAAAGGCTTACACTCTCCACAAGATACAACATCAATACAACAGTTCATCAATACATAGCAATCACATACAGAAGAGCAGGATCCTACTACAGATGAAATCAAATGAAAAAGAAGAACGACATCCACCCTGCTAATCCCAGGCTCCCGACCTGGAACCTATTTCCCTTGATCGAAGAAGGAGAACTCCAAACAAGCGAGCATCGCACTCGTGTCAGACCATCGCGTTACCTGTACCTGCAACTTTGTTGTAGTAATATGTGAGCCACAAAGGACTCAGCAATCCCATTACCATGGGTATCAAGACTAGCAAAGCTTAATGGGTATGGAAAGGGTAAGTGGTGAGGTTGCAGCAGCACTAAGCATTGTATGGTGGCTACCTTATGAGTACAGGAGTAAGATGAGAAACTACGCAAACGGTCGCAAACTAGTAATGATCAAGAAGTTATCCTGAACTACTTACGTTCAAATATAACCCAACCGTGTTCTCTTCTCGAACGCACCCGGAAAGAGACAGTCACGGTTACGCACGTGGTTGGTGTATTTTAATTGAGTTTAGTTCAAGTTCACTACAATCGGATATTAACAAATTCCCATCTGCCACATAACCGCGGGCACGACTCTTGAAAGTTTAAACCATGCAGGTGTGTCCCAACTTAGCCCATGACAAGCTCACGATCCGCGGAGATAATCCTCCATCACGAGACATCCGATCAGACTCGGGATCCCAGTGCACAAGACATTTCGACAATGGTAAAACAAAACCAGCAAGACCACCTGATGTGCCGACAAATCCCGATAGGAGCCACATGTATCTCGTTCTTAGGGTACACCGAATGAGCGAAGCGTACAGGAACCAAATACCCCAAGTTGCCTAGGGGCGGTCCCGTACGGTGCTCTAGTTTGGACCAACACTCAGAGGAGCACTGGCCCAGGGGGTTGATTAATTATCCTCGGGTTCTAGCCGGTCCCTTTGCAAGTTTTTGTTGTTATTAGGCAAATGGTAAAACCAATGTTGGGCCTTGCTGGAAGAGTTTTATTCAAATCGAACTGTCAAGAGGGGCCCATAAACCCTCATCGTGTTAGGGACGCAAAATCAAGGAACATAACACCGGTATGACGGAAACTAAGGCGGCAAGAGTGGAACAAAACACCAGGCAAAAGGCCGAGCCTTCCACCCTTTACCAAGTATATAGATGCATTAATTAAATAAGAGATATTGTGATATCCCAAGATATCCATGATATCCATGTCCTAACATGGAACAACCTGCAAGTGCACCTGCACTTGCAACTAGCAACACTATAAGAGGGGCTGAGCAGAGCGGTAACATAGCCAAAGAATAGTTTGCTAGGACGGTGAAAAGGTTACAGGCTATCATGGAAATTTGGGAGGCTTAATAAACAACTGGTGGGTAGCGCGACATAGCGATAGCATTGAGACAACTAGCATAGCAAAGATAGTAGTGAGATCCAAGGTGACGGTCATCTTGCGTGAAATCCCGCTAGGAAGAAGATCGAGTCCATGAAGAAGACGAACCCACGTAGTCGAACGGATCCTCACACTACAAAAAATACACTTCCGTGATGATACGTGTTTGTCACAGTAGGTCACGTTTTCTATCTTGCATGTACATCCATGACAAATTTATGACAGAATCAAGATAGTCATACCTGTGTTGTCGTAGAAGTGTTCCATGACATTACCAAAATTATCATTACGGAAGTGTCCACTTCCATGACGATAAATCACGCGTCATGGAAGTGCTTTCGTCAAGGGTGACCGACACGTGGCATCCACCGTAACGGGACGCCGTTAAGCTATCGGGTTCGGTTTTGGATCCGATAACCCGCTAACAGCCCGTGCCAATGAGGATTTTCCACGTGTAAAATTCTCATTGGCCGGAGGAAACACGTGTTGGTTCACCGTTGGGACATATGTCGTCCATTCATTGGATATGAGGCGCCTATGATACGTCAACATGTGGCACGGCCCAACAGAGGCCCATTCCGGTGAAAAGGCCGGCCCGTTTGACTTGGTCAAAAGGTAACGACCTTCCAATAGGATTCCAGCCCACTTCCTACCCATGTATGGCCCATGATGTCTTTCGGCCTATGCGAGACCATTTGTAAATCTTGGCCCATTAACGGCTCGTGGTGAATCTGGCCCTCAATGAACAATGTACCCCTTTATACCCATTAACGGCCCATAATTTCATTGGGCCATTTCCAACCCTTGTTATCTTTTGGCCTTCTCAGGGCCCATTTATTCTTGGGCTCATTTCCAGCATTCGATCACTTACGGCCCGTCATTGGCCTTTTCTACCTGTGGGCCAAACTCAGCCCGCGGTTATAATCGGCCCGTTACTCCGTTGGGCCGTTTTCATAACGTCATCAAATATAGCCGATTAATGACGGCCTGTTATTGTCGGCCCATGAACAAACGACTCCAAATCTAGCCCGTTTATGGCCCATAATGCGGTATGTTATTGGCCCATGTTTGGCCTATCGATCATGTGGCACGTAGAAGGCCCATTGATGCTACGGCCCGTAGAAAGCCCATTGATGCTACGGCCCGTAGAAGGCCCATTCTTTCTATGGCCCTAAGAAGGTCCATTGTTTCTACGGCCCATAGGAAGCCCATGGTAACTATAGTAAATATGTAGCCCATGGTTATTGTGGCCTAGTTTTAAAAAATAGGTTATTGCGACCACTAGAAAACCGTGGAAAAAGAACTGCACTGACTACAAGCAAACAAATAAACAAGACAACAAGGAAATAAATAAGCAAGCAACTTACGCTAGGCTATCACGGCTAATACACATATTACATACACTGGGCATCAAAGTTCGCCACCAGTGCAAATATAGGGAACAAAGCAGCATATCATATACACTGGTTGTCAAAGTTGGCGACCAATGCAAATAAACGCTGCAGCAAAACAAGTCTAGAACTAAAACCACTTCAGAAGAGCTCAAGAAATGATATCCTGGGTACCCATAATGCTGGCAAGATGCTTAGAAGGTTATTAACTTTCTCTTGTTTGGCGCTTAAATCCTCCAGCACTTGCTATTGCACCAGGAAGTATGCATCTGAATTCTGCAGGGACTTCCTCAGTCCTTCGGCTTCCTGTCGCATAACATCTGATCGATGTCTTTCAACTTGAAGTTGAGAATCAAGAAGCCGAACTGATTCAGGCAGCGAGTTTGAAGAGCTGGTGCCAGCAGTAGTAGCCAGTAACTCAAACACTACATCAAGACAAGACTTTGGGGTTGTCTCAGTGTCTTCAATATAGTTTTTATCAACTTTCTTGAGACCAACAGGGATGTCTCACTATCTTGAACATTATCTGCATTACTTCCTTTACCATTGCATAACGGGGTACTCTTCTCCAATATTTTATCCGCGTTCTAAAAGAGAAGCGAACAAACACATCACATGTTTACAATGTAGCATATGCAACTCATTTTGGTAAACTAGTTCAGTAGTAAGGTGGACAGGATAACAGCATGAAACAAACATATATCTATGTAGTATGGTCACTGTATGGTCTATATCATTCTAGTTTATGTTGCCAAATCAAGATAGATACAGTTTGAATCATATCTATTTAATACAAAGCAGCATAGATAGAATATAAGTGTGGGAAACTACACAGCAATAACAACACTTGTAATGTTCATGGCATGAGAACATAATTGTTTATTCATATGAAACTGAAATCAACATAGAGCAAGTTACAACTGTTGGAAATATGCCCTAGAGGCAATAATAAATTGGTTATTATTATATTTCCTTGTTCATGATAATCGTTTATTATCCATGCTATAATTGTATTGATAGGAAACTCAGATACATGTGTGGATACATAGACAACACCATGTCCCTAGTAAGCCTCTAGTTGACTAGCTCGTTGATCAACAGATGGTTACGGTTTCCTAACCATGGACATTGGATGTCGTTGATAACGGGATCACATCATTAGGAGAATGATGTGATGGACAAGACCCAATCCTAAGCCTAGCACAAAGATCGTGTAGTTCGTATGCTAAAGCTTTTCTAATGTCAAGTATCATTTCCTTAGACCATGAGATTGTGCAACTCCCGGATACCGTAGGAATGCTTTGGGTGTATCAAACGTCACAACGTAACTGGGTGACTATAAAGGTGCACTACAGGTATCTCCGAAAGTGTCTGTTGGGTTGGCACGAATCGAGACTGGGATTTGTCACTCCGTGTAAGCGGAGAGGTATCTCTGGGCCCACTCGGTAGGACATCATCATATGCGCAATGTGACCAAGGAGTTGATCACGGTATGATGTGTTGCGGAACGAGTAAAGAGACTTGCCGGTAACGAGATTGAACAAGGTATAGGGATACCGACGATCGAATCTCGGGCAAGTACAATACCGCTAGACAAAGGGAATTATATACGGGATTGATTAAGTCCTTGACATCGTGGTTCATTCGATGAGATCATCGTGGAACATGTGGGAGCCAACATGGGTATCCAGATCCCGCTTTTGGTTATTGACCGGAGAACGTCTCGGTCATGTCTGCATGTCTCCCGAACCTGTAGGGTCTACACACTTAAGGTTCGATGACGCTAGGGTTATAAAGGAAGCTTGTATGTGGTTACCGAATGTTGTTCGGAGTCCCGTATGAGATCCCGGACGTCACGAGGAGTTCCGGAACGGTCCGGAGGTAAAGATTTATATATAGGAAGTCCTATTTCGGCCATCGGGACAAGTTTCGGGGTCATCGGTATTGTACCGGGACCACCGGAAGGGTCCCGGGGGCCCACCGGGTGGGGCCACCTATCCCGGAGGGTCCCATGGGCTGAAGTGGGAAGGGATCAAGCCCAAAGTGGGCTGGGGCGCCACTTCCCTTATGGCCCATGCGCCTAGGGTGAAGGGGGAACCCTAAGGAAGAGTCCCAAGGAGGGAAGGCACATCCTAGGTGCCTTGGGGGGGAGGGAAACCTCCCCTGGCCGCCGCCCCTAGGAGATTGGATCTCCTAGGGCTGGCGCACCCCCCCCTTGGGCTCCCTATATATAGTGAGGGTAGGAGGCCCTATTGAGACACACCTTATGCCTTTGGTGCAGCCCTCCCTCTCTCCTAAGTCCTTCTCCTCTCCCGTGGTGCTTGGCGAAGCCCTGCAGGATTGCCACGCTCCTCCACCACCACCACGCCGTTGTGCTGCTGCTGGATGGATTCTTCCTCAACCTCTCCCTCTCTCCTTGCTGGATCAAGGCATGGGAGACGTCACCGGGCTGTACGTGTGTTGAACGCGGAGGTGCCGTGCGTTCGGCACTTGGTCATCGGTGATTTGAATCACGACGAGTACGACTTCATCAACCCCGTTCACTTGAATGCTTCCGCTTAGCGATCTACAAGGGTATGTAGATGCACTCTCCTTCCCCTCGTTGCTGGTCTCTCCATAGATGGATCTTGGTGACACGTAGGAAAATTTTGAATTTATGCTACGTTCCCCAACAGTGGCATCATGAGCTAGGTCTATGCGTAGTTTCTATGCACGAGTAGAACACAAAGTAGTTGTGGGCGTTGATTTTGTTCAATATGCTTGCTGTTACTAGTCTTATCTTGATTCGGCGGCATCGTGGGATGAAGCGGCCCGGACCGACCTTACACGTACTCTTACGTGAGACTGGTTCCACCGACTGACATGCACTAGATGCATAAGGTGGCTAGCGGGTGTCTGTCTCTCCCACTTTAGTCGGATCGGATTCGATGAAAAGGGTCCTTATGAAGGGTAAATAGCAATTGGCATATCACGTTATGGTCTTTGCGTAGGTAAGAAACGTTCTTGCTAGAAACCCATAGCAGCCACGTAAAACATGCAAACAACAATTAGAGGACGTCTAACTTGTTTTTGCAGGGTATGCTATGTGATGTGATATGGCCAAAAGGATGTGATGAATGATATATGTGATGTATGAGATTGATCATGTTCTTGTCAAGGGAATCACGACTTGCATGTCAATGACGAGACAACTTCAAGAAGACACGATGATGGAGATCATGGTGTCATACCGGTGACAAGATGATCATGGAGCCCCAAGATGGAGATCAAAGGAGCTATATGATATTGGCCATATCATGTCACTATTATTTGATTGCATATGATGTTTATCATATTTATACATCTTATTTTCTTAGAACGACGGTAGTAAATAAGATGATCCCTCATTAAAATTTCAAGAAGTGTTCTCCCCTAACTGTGCACCGTTGCTACAGTTCGTCGTTTCTAAGCACGCCGTGATGATCGGGTGTGATGGATCCTTACGTTCACATACAACGGGTGTAAGACAGTTTTACACATGCAAAAACACTTAGGGTTAACTTGACGAGCCTAGCATGTACAGACATGGCCTCGGAACACAGAAGACCGAAAGGTCGAGCATGAGTCGTATAGAAGATACGATCAACATGAAGATGTTCACCGACGTTGACTAGTCCGTCTCACGTGATGATCGGACACGGCCTAGTTGACTCGGATCATGTAATCACTTAGATGACTAGAGGGATGTCTATCTAAGTGGGAGTTCATAAGATGAACTTAATTATCTTGAACATAGTCAAAAGGATTTTGCAAATTATGTCGTAGCTCGCGCTTTAGTTCTACTATTTAGTTATGTTCCTAGAGAAAAATTAGTTGAAAGTTGATAGTAGCAATTATGCGGACTAGGTCCGTAAACTGAGGATTGTCCTCATTGCTTCATAAAAGGCTTATGTCCTTAATGCACCTCTCAGTGTGCTGAACCTCGAACGTTGTCTGTGGATGTCGCGAACATCTGACATACACATTTTGATAACTACGTGATAGTTCAGTTAAACGGTTTAGAGTTGAGGCACCAAAGATGTTTTTGAAACATCACGAAACATATGAGATGTTTTGAGGGCTGAAATTGGAATTTCAGGCTCGTGCCCACGTCAAGAGGTATAAGACCTCCGACGATTTTCTTAACCTGCAAACTAAGGGAGAAAAGCTCAATTGTTGAGCTTGTGCACAGATTGTCTGAGTACAACAATCATTTGAATCGAGTGGGAGTTAATCTTCCAAATAAGATAGTGATGTTTCTCCGAAGTCATTACCACCAAGCTGCTAGAGCTTCGTGATGAACTATAATATATCAGGGACATATATGATGATCCTTGAGATGTTCGTGATGTTTGACACCACGAAAGTAGAAATCAAGAAGGAGCATCAATTGTTGATGGTTAGTGAAACCACTAGTTTCAAGAAGGGCAAGGGCACGAAGGGATACTTCATAAAACGGCAATTCAGCTGCTGCTCTAGTGAAGAAACCCAAGGTTGAACCCAAACCCGAGACTAAGTGCTTCTGTAATAAGGGGAACAGCCACTGGAGCAGAATTACCCTAGATACTTGGTAGATTAGAAGGCTGGCAAGGTCGATAGAAGTATATTGGATATACATTATGTTAATGTGTACTTTACTAGTACTCCTAGTAGCACCAGGGTATTAGATACCGGTTCGATTGCTAAGTGTTAGTAACTCAAAATAAAAGCTACGGAATAAACGGAGACTAGCTAAAGGTGAGCTGACGATATGTGTTGGAAGTGTTTCCAATGTTGATATGATCAAGCATCGCATGCTCCCTCTACCATCGAGATTGGTGTTTGCGTTGAGCATAGACATGATTGAATTATGTCTATCGCAATATGGTTATTCATTTAAGGAGAATAATGGTTACTCTGTTTATTTGAATAATACCTTCAATGGTCTTACGCCTAAAATGAATGGTTTATTGAATCTCGATCGTAGTGATACACATGTTCATGCCAAAAGATAGTAATGATAGTACCACCTACTTGTGGCACTGCCACGTAAGTCATATCGGTATAAAACGCATGAAGAAGCTCCATGTTGATGGATCTTTGGGCTCACTCGTTTTTTGAAAAGTTTGGGGCATGCGAACCATGTCTATTGGTGTATATGCATGAAGAAACTCCATGCAAATGGACCGTTTGGACCCACTTGATTTTGAATCACTTGAGGCATGCAAATCATACCACATGGGCAAGATGACTGAAAGCCTCGGTTTCAGTAAAATGGAACTAGAAAGCAACTTGTTGGAAGTAATACATTTTGATGTGTGCAGTCCAATGAATGCTGAGGCATGTAGTGGATATCGTTATGTTCTTACTTCACAGATGATTTGAGTAGATGTTGAGTATATTTACTTGATGAATCACGAGTCTGAATTATTGAAAGGTTCAAGTAATTTCAGGGTGAAGTTGAAAGATCGTCGTGACAAGAGGATAAAAGATCTATGATATGATCATAGAGATGAATATCTGAATTACGAGTTTGGCACAGAATTAAGACATTGTGGAAATTGTTTCACAACTGATACAGCCTGGAACACCATAGTGTGATGGTGTGTCCGAACATCATAACTGCACCCTATTGGATATGATGCATACCATGATGTCTCTTATCAAATTACCACAATAGTTTATGGGTTAGGCATTAGAGACAACCACATTCACTTTAAAAAGGGCACCACGTAATTCCGATGAGATAACACCATATGAACTATGGTTTAGAGAAACCTAAGCTGTCATTTCTTAAAAGTTTGGGGCAGCGACGCTTATGTGAAAAAGTTTCAGGCTGATAAGCTCGAACCCAAAGCGGATAAATGCATCTTCATAGGACACCCAAAACAGTTGGGTATACCTCCTGTCTCAGATTCGAAAGCAATAAGGGATTGTTTCTAGAATCGGGTCCTTTCTCGAGGAAAAGTTTCTCTCGAAAGAATTGAGTGGGAGGATGGTGGAGACTTGATGAGGTTATTGAACCGTCTCTTCAACTAGTGTGTGACAGGGCACAGGAAGTTGTTCCTGCGGCACCTACATCAATTGAAGTGGAAGTTTATGATAGTGATCATGAAACTTCAGATCAAGTCACTACCAAACCTCATAGGATGACAAGGATGCGTACTACTTCAGAGTGGTACGTAACCCTGTCTTGGAAGTTATGTTGCTAGACAACAATAAACCTACGAGCTATGGAGAAGTGGTGGTGGGCCTGGATTCCGATAAATGGCTCGAGGCCATAAAATCCGAGAGAGGATCCATGTATGGAAACAAAGTGTAGACTTTGACAGAACAGCTCGATGGTCGTGAGGCTATTGAGTACAGATGGATTTTAAAAGGAAGACGGACAATGATGGTAAATGTCACCATTAAAAAGGCTTGACTTGTCGTTAAGATGTTTTTCGACAAGTTCAAGGAGTTGACTACGATGAGACTTTCTCACTTGTAGCGATGCTAAGAGTCTGTTGGAATTATATTAGCAATTACTGCATTATTTATGAAATCTTGCAGATAGGATGTCAAAACATTGTTTCCTCGACGTTTTTCTTGAGGAAAGGTTGTATGTGATACAACCGGAAGGTTTTGTCAATCCTGAAAGATGCTGATAAGTATGCAAAGCTCCAGCAATCCTTCTAGGGACTGGAGTAAGCATCTCGGAGTTGGAATGTATGCTTTGATGATGATCAAAGATTTTGGGTTTATACAAAGTTTATGAGAAACTTGTATTTCCAAAGAAGTGAGTGGGAGCACTATAGAATTTCTGATGAGTATATGTTGTTGACACATTGTTGATCAGAAATGACGTAGAATTTCTGGAAAGCATATAGGGATATTTGGAAAGTGTTTTTCAATGAAAACCTGGATTAAGCTATTTGAACATTGAGCATCAAGATCTATAAGGATAGATCAAAACGCTTAATGGTACTTTCAAATGAGCACATACCTTGACATGATCTTGAAGGTGTTCAAGATGGATCAGTCAAAGAAGGAGTTCTTGCCTGAGTTATAAGGTATGAAGTTAAGACTTAAAGCTCGACCACGGCAGAATAGAAATGACGAAGGTCGTCCCCTATGCTTAAGACATAGGCTCTACAGTATGCTATGCTGAGTACCGCACCTAAAGTGTGCCTTGCCATGAGTCAGTCAAGGGGTACAAGAGTGATCCAAGAATGGATCACAGTACAGCGGTCAAAGTTATCCTTAGTAACTAGTGGACTAAGGAATTTTTCTCGATTATGGAGGTGGTAAAAGAGTTCGTCATAAAGGGTTACGTCGATGCAAGCTCAACACCTATCCGGATAGCTATGAGTAGAGATACCGGATACGTATAATGGAGCAACAATTTAGAATAGCTCCAAGTAGAACAGTTATTTGGAATAGCTCCAAATAGAACATGGTAGCTACATCTAGGAGATGACATAGAGATTTGTAAAGCACACACGGATCTGAAAGGTTCAGACCCGTTGACTAAAACCTCTCTCACAAGCAACATGATCAAACCAGAACTCATTGAGTGCTAATCACATAGTGATGTGAACTAGATTATTGACTCTAGTAAACTCTTTGGATGTTGGTCACATGGCGATGCGACCTGTGAGTGTTAATCACATGGCGATGTGAACTAGATTATTGACTCTAGTGCAAGTGGGAGACTGTTGGAAATATGCCCTAGAGGCAATAATAAATATTATTATTATATTTCCTTGTTCTGATAATCGTTTATTATCCATGCTAGAATTGTATTGATAGGAAACTCAGATACATGTGTGGATACATAGACAACACCATGTCCCTAGTAAGCCTCTAGTTGACTAGCTCGTTGATCAATAGATGGTTACGGTTTCCTGACCATGGACATTGGATGTCGTATAACGGGATCACATCATTAGGAGAATGATGTGATGGACAAGACCCAATCCTAAGCCTAGCACAAAGATCGTGTAGTTCGTATGCTAAAGCTTTTCTAATGTCAAGTATCATTTCCTTAGACCATGAGATTGTGCAACTCCCGGATACCGTAGGAATGCTTTGGGTGTATCAAACGTCACAACGTAACTGGGTGACTATAAAGGTGCACTACAGGTATCTCCGAAAGTGTCTGTTGGGTTGGCACGAATCGAGACTGGGATTTGTCACTCCGTGTAAGCGGAGAGGTATCTCTGGGCCCACTCGGTAGGACATCATCATATGCGCAATGTGACCAAGGAGTTGATCACGGGATGATGTGTTACGGAACGAGTAAAGAGACTTGCCGGTAACGAGATTGAACAAGGTAGGATTACCGACGATCGAATCTCGGGCAAGTACCATACGCTAGACAAAGGATATTTATACTATACGGATTTGATTAAGTCCTTTGACAATACGTTCGTTCTATTCATCGAGATATCGCTAATTAACATGTGGACTCAAACTCTACTGCAATATCCAGATCCCGCTTTGGATTATTGACCGGCCGAGGAATCCGCTCATGGGTCAAATTCTTCATGTCTCCCGAACGAGGTCTACATCCACTTAAGTTTCGATACGCTAGTTATTTAAAGAAAGCTATGTATGGGCTTAATCGATATGTCTAATTACGGAGATCCCTGTATGAGATATTGCCGGACCCACAGGAGTTCATTCGAATCGGCTCCGGAGTAAATGATTTTATAAATTATTAGGTAATCGCTATTTTCGGCCATCGTACAAAGTTCTATGTGGTCTCATCTTCGTATTGTACCGACCACCGAAGGGTCCGGGGCGGCTCCCACCGTGGCAAGCGCCACATCCCGGAGTCCCAGGCTGAAGGTAAGATAAATCAAGCCCAAAGTGGGCTGGGGCGCCACTTCCCTTATGGCCCATGCGCCTAGGGTGAAGGGGGAACCCTAAGGAAGAGTCCCAAGGAGGGAAGGCACATCCTAGGTGCCTTGGGGGGGAGGGAAACCTCCCCTGGCCGCCGCCCCTAGGAGATTGGATCTCCTAGGGCTGGCGCACCCCCCCCTTGGGCTCCCTATATATAGTGAGGGTAGGAGGCCCTCTTGAGACACACCTTATGCCTTTGGTGCAGCCCTCCCTCTCTCCTAAGTCCTTCTCCTCTCCCGTGGTGCTTGGCGAAGCCCTGTAGGATTGCCACGCTCCTCCACCACCACCACGCCGTTGTGCTGCTGCTGGATGGAGTCTTCCTCAACCTCTCCCTCTCTCCTTGCTGGATCAAGGCATGGGAGACGTCACCGGGCTGTACGTGTGTTGAACGCGGAGGTGCCGTGCGTTCGGCACTTGGTCATCGGTGATTTGAATCACGACGAGTACGACTTCATCAACCCCGTTCACTTGAACACTTCCGCTTAGCGATCTACAAGGGTATGTAGATGCACTCTCCTTCCCCTCATTGCTGGTCTCTCCATAGATGGATCTTGGTGACACGTAGGAAAATTTTGAATTTATGCTACGTTCCCCAACAACAACAACAAACACGTTAAAGAAACAAGTTTAAAACATACATGTTGCGCCATTGGAGTTTCAATTTCATCCTTCGATTTGAAATTAGTTGGTATGAGTAAATACAGTGATGCGAGAGCAAAGTAGTATGAACCATAGCTACGGAACCTGACTTGAGAACAATTCTTCTGCTGCTTTAAGCGTTGACTTGGGGTTCAGAGTGGTGGTCCTCGTGCTTTGGGCACTGCAGTTGCCTTACTAACTGCTCGTGTTTGGGTGCTCTGTGGTGGAGACGGTGCTGTGTCAACTGGAACTGGGTTACTATCTGCTGGGGTTGGGGTTAGAAGGGGTGTAGCTGGTTCTCTGTCCAACTGGGTAGGGGTACAATCTGCGTGAGTCTGAGTTATGTGTGGTGGGGCTGGTTCTTGGGCAAGTACAACCGTGGTTCTATCTACGTCGACATGTAGCACAATCTTTTCTGAAGACTGTGATTTTACTCCCACAGATACTGCCATCACCCCCTCCAATTGAAATGGTTGATGAACAAGAAAAGTAATTGAATGTACAAACATTGTAAGATAGACAGGTGCAATGGATAGTAGGGAAGAAAACAAGGCATGGAATAATTCACATTTATGTTGTCTAACCAAACAGAATAGCAGGACATAATTTCACATATATGATGGCTAATTAAATAGAATAGCATGACACGATTTCAAATGTATGATGGCTAACTAAACAGGATAGAATGACATAATTCAAAATATAATGACTATGTAAACAGGATGAGATGATATAACTATATTATGTCTTTAGAAAATGGGTTGGCATGCCATAATTTAGATACATGCTATCTATGTAAACATCTTGGCATGATATAATTCAAATATATGATTTATATACTAAGCAAGTGACCAGAGGGCAATCGCATATATGATGTGTCAACTAAGGAGATGGCATTCAATATTGTGCATATGATGTAAAAACTAAGCATTGCAATACAACATACACATGATATGAGCAACATAACCCTGCCAGGTTAGAGCATGCACCTTCGGGGGGGGGATAGGACTGGTCATCTGTCTCTGAATCCTCCTCTGAGGAGCTATCCGTAACCAGCAAGATATGCGCTTCGTCAGATAGCATTGTCTGCTCTGAAGACCTTGTTTCCACTTCAGATTTTTTCCATGACCGTGCCGAATGGCTGATGCACAGGAAGAGTAATTGAATGCACTAAAATTGTTGACAAATTTAACACGTAATAAAAAATGATGGCATGATATAATTCACATATAAGATGACTGGCTAACCAGGGTGGCATTGCAAAATTCACATATATGATGCGTGGCTAAACAAGATGGCATTGCGTGATCCAGATATACGATAAATAAACTAAATAGATGGCATTGACACAAAGCATGTCTAAACTAAGCAGATGCCATATTTGATGTATCCAGTAAGCAATGCAAGGCACCATATGCATGATATTACCAACATCAGCATGCCAAGTTAGAGCGAAGACCTCTAGGGGTAAATAGGAGTGGTCTTCTCCTTCTGAATCCCCCTCAGAACAGTTATCTTCCTCTTGATTACAATCCGAAATGGGTGAGGGGGGCTTCCTTTGCGCCCACCATGGAGCGATGCCAGCATGAAATTTTATTGCCACGCAAGGCTCGTCTCTTTTGCTCTACATGTTCAGTTCCATTGTGTACAATAACTGACATGCATAGGAATAAAACATAGTGAGATTATGTAAGGAGTGCATGCACAAATCCAGAGTGATGGTAGCAAACTGTGGATAGACCCAAAACCAATGATAGCAGGCAGATAATAGCTTCAGTTAAAAATATAGATAATGACTCCTTTAATGTTTGTTTGCACCCAACATGAAACTCATAGTAGACACCCGAGATTAACCAGATAGTAGACAGATAATACTGATTGCTGCCCCAATATGTACGCCACGACCATTTAAAAACTCAAGTTTCAGCATTAGTTTGGACCTGACTCAGAGTATAATAGGTGAACATGACGATAAAGTAGCATGTCATCATATTAAGCGATGCATAACGTAAGCAGACACGGAAGAGTGCGACCTCTCTTGCGGACCCGTGTAGTCCTCAAGGTCATCTGCTCAGTTGATGATGGTAATGCAGTAGTCGTGGCTGCCGGTGGCGGGGAAGAAGATCTGAGGTGGCGAAAGACAGTCTGGAGAGCGGATCCCTGCTGTGGTGAACCCTTCCATCGTTGGAGCAGCTGAGCTGGGGTGGAACACAGCGCAGCAGGAGCAGGACAAACCACATAGGTTTTCTTTGACACATATCTGTAACAGAAGTAATTGTGTAAGGGCTTGTTTGAATTTGAGGATTCTACAATGCAGGGATAGGAAATAGACAAGAATAGGATAGGAATGCATGTGCAAAACAGATAATTTAAAAACATAGGATTTATGCCAATCTGGGTGTTTGATTCACAAGAATTGGAAAATCACAGGATGTAAAGAAGCAAGGTGAGATTAAGTCAAACCACAAGAAAATGTACGGTTATAATGCTATTATGCTACTATCTCTTAGTCTTGTGCTTCATGAATAGGAATTTGAAAAGGAGGACAAGTGGAAATTAAAATTCCTATGGGTTTTGTTTCAAGGAGACACCAAAGGAAAAAAAATCCTACAGTTTTCCTTTGCTCCATTCCTTTGAACCAAATTCATGAATAGTAGTACCATAGGAAACTTTCCAATTCCTATGTTTTTCCTTCACTTTTCGTTTCAAGCACTGGCGATTCTAGTAGGCAAGCTTGAGCAAGGAAAAGCCTATACTCAAAAAATGTTTTTGTGCTACTTCTATTACTTTGGACCCAGGCCACTGCCCTACTAGCTCAACTCCCAGGCCCATCGACAAATGCACAGCTCAAACACGCAGAGATTAATAATGATGGCGTTCAAGAGAGTCCATAACGGATAGCTAAGTTGCCTGGTACCTCACTTCTTGTCATATAGTAGGAGAAACTAATCGTATTTCACGTTACTGCATGTGCTCGGTGACAATATATATAACATGTAGAGTAAAAAAGAGATGCAACAAGTGTACAACCTCTTTGGTGAAGCCATGTCGATCTCAGCATGATTGGGTTGGTCAGTGAGGATGATCCGACTGACTTGGCTGTCGGAGGAGGGGAAGAAAGTCTTAGGCGTCTGGAGATGGAGCCCGGGGTACTGCTCCACTGTGATGGAGGGTTTCATCGTTGGAGCAGCTCCGGTGAGTTGTACGACACCGAGGCTGAAGCAGGATAAGAGAGACAACGTTAACCTGAGTGGAATTCTAATAGCATATCCAATAGATGGCGTAAAATACATAACCACAAAGTGCTAGATGTAAAATACATCAGCTGCTCATCTCTGAACTTAACTATCGAAACTGAATTTAACTGTCGAAACTGAACTTAACTGTCGAAATTGAATATGTCTGTCGAAACTGAACGCACTAGTAGCAGAAAAGTAGTAGTAGTAGCAGCAGCAGCGTGTGCGAGAGCCAGGGCAGCTGGTCGTGTAGCAGCATCAGGTGAGGCTACCCTGAGCCGCCAGCCACCACCGACCAAACAACCCCCCCCCACCGCCCGCGGCCGGCAGTGCGCCGCCCCGCCCTGCCCGCCCCGAAACCACTCCCCACTCCCCACCGCCGGTCCGACGCCGCCCCGGCCAGCCCTCTAGGCCCCCATGTCGAGCTTTTTCTCCGGAAATCCCCACGCCACCGCCCCACCACCGCCGGCGACCACCGCCCCCACCCTGAACCCTAAGATAGATACCGGGGTACCTCTCCGGCGAGCCCCCCTTTCCGCTGCGGCTGGTTCTTCCTTAACTCCGGCGAGCCTCCCACCCCCTGAAAATCGACTGACCCGAAAATTTAGTCGACTGAAGTGTAGCTAAATCGGAGCAGCATCGCAAGCAAGAGAAAGAGCGAGAGCAGCAGCGCGAGTAGGAGTAAGAGCAAGAGCAGACCAGGCAGGGGATCGAGAGCAAGAGCAGAGCAGCAGCGCGAGCGCGAGCGAGAGCTAAAGCAGCAACACCTCCTACTGATGTGGACGTCACCGCCGAGGGAGCGACGCCATGGAGGAAGTGGCCGGCGACGCCGCCGTGGATGGAGCCGCGCCGTGTCGGCTTGGGACCGAGCGCCGGCAATACCGCGAGATCGAATCAAGAAGAAAATGTGGCGATTAGTGTACAACCTCTTTGGTGGCGCCGATTAGGCCTCAGCTCCTTCCGAGGAAACAGTGATGATGATGCTCTTCCGGTGGTGCAGGTGAAGACGGCAGTGTGGGAATGGAGGTGGCGTGAAAGACGAGGGGAACATCGGGGCAGCTCCTTGGAGGTGGAGGACGGGGTGGCTGAACCGGCGGGACGACGAGATCGACGACGGATCCTCATCCGGTACAGTGGATGAGGGACGTTGAGGTGTTGCTATGGACGACATCATTGGGGAAGAGGCTCCGGCTGGGTGGCGGACAGAGGAGGGTGTGGGGCTTCGCGGGTTTTCGCGGCCTCGGTGTATGAATGGGTGGGCGGATGGGATGGGAGTGGGGAACCATGGCTTAGGGACGCGCTTGTCCGAAATGTGGGGTAAGTTACGAAAGTACCCCCACCGATTTGAGCTAGGCGGTTCTTTCGGTTCAGGGGTATCACGAGCATTTCGCGTGTCTGAATTTCACAGGAGATGGGAGTTTTCGCGCGCGTTGTAATTTTGAAATATCAAGGCACGGGTTGAGATGGAGGGAGTTGTCGGAACACAACGAGATAAAGATATATCTTAAATATTTCGGGGTAACAAGGCGTGGGTTGAAGAAGCGGGAGTTTCGCAGCACGATAGACAGAGACGCTAGCTTGAAATTTTGGCATAACAAGGCGCGACTTGAAATTTCGGGAGAACAAGCTTAACGTGTACCCAAAAAAGACAATTTGCACCTCATTACTAGAGAGAGCTATGTCCCGTTTTACTATATTACTAGAAATGCATTCAAATACAACAAAAAAACTAAAAAAAATTAGCACAACAAACATAACGTGTACAGTACCAAAACAATTTGCACTTCCTTCAACAATAAAAAAATAATGTGTGTTGTCTAGCATATGGACTAAATTTGAGTACATTTTCCTTGTTTGAATGGGATTGTACTTGGGTTAGTTATACAACCATCTAAGTATTTATCTTCACAACACATGACATGAATACAGGAGAAGTAAATTCCTATATAAATACGAACTACATGTACATACGATCTCAAATTCAAATATATGTATAGATTTTATGTTGAATTCAAATCATAGTACATGCTCTAGGTAGATGTACAGAATTTAAACCATGTATGATATACTATGTACAATGTGTTTAACAAGCACAATACACACACAAACACCATTTAGACTAGTAAGGTACACGTGCATTGCACGTATGAGATTTGGCAACCAAATTATGAATAAATACCACATTATAGCATGTAAGCTTTGAGTCATATATGCATGATGTAGATGTTCGTTTAATTCTTATAGTTCATTTCATTCAAAATCATCTATTTTTATAAAAAAGCTAATCTATTTTAAGAATCATGGAACTGTGCGTTGTAAGGCATAAAGTAAAAAGGAATAATGGCAAATTATGTAGAAAAACATTTGGGCAATTCTGATACAGAAGATTCTAGAACAAAGAAAAGTGCTTGCGTTTTGAGGTTTGTGCATTATGCTTAAGTTCAACTATGGAGTCTTCTAGATTGTACATGTGGCAAAATCTGATGGAATCTAGATGATATCCAACGGCTAGTTGTGCTCAAATTTGCCATCTCTGCACCATCAGATTCGCCTCATCCAACGACCATCTTTCAAAATTAAAGTTATCCGCACACTATATAAAAACTATAATATATATGTATAGGGGTATAGATATAAGTATGTGATGTGAAAACCACCCATCATCTCCAATTAAAATAGTGTGTCCATGCACGTATGCAATGTGGCCAAACGATGTATGTCATCGATATCTTAAATACAAATCGGTCTGACCTTATTCAATGTGTATACAGTACAACATGCTCGTTTCCAAATCCACACCACGCATGTCTCGGTTATATTCACGCATGCATGGGTTTCAAACATCATGATCTCTTATTCAAATATTTGAATTCTACTTTACATTGATTATGACGTCACCTAGTCTTTTACACCCACACAGTCATCTTCTCTTTATAATTGTACCATTAACTTTCTCTCGTGCATGCATGCACACACAGTACCAGTCGGCATTATCCATCGCACACATGCAATCTTTTTCTTCAGGTCGGCCATTCCATTCTAATCCCATGTTTTTCCTATTCCCGCGTTTTGGAAATCCTACGAATCATATATGACTCAGAGCTTACATGCTATAGTGTGGCATTTATTCATAATTTGGTTGCCTAATCTGATGTGTGCAATGCACGTGTACCTTACTAGTATTTCGAGTATGTGCAAACACGTAAATTAGAACTCCAATGGCACGCTACACAGTGTCTCTCTTACAGTTCATGAAGCTACGTGGCACATGTGGAGGCGTTGTCGCGACCTCCTTGTGTGGATTGATCACAGTGACGTGCTGCTGCTTCCAGAAGAATGTACTCGTCCTCTCTGAGCCACACTGATGGTACATGCACGAAGCGAAGATGTGCACGCACTCACTCATTCCCTCGCACGCACACGCGGGTACACAGGGTGACACGTTTTTGTACGAAGATCCACCCCATGTGATAATTTGACGCGTGTAAACTCCTTCATTTCATTGATGGTCAATTAATACAACGTGTGCAAATTGAGTGGACGTGAGGGCGGAAGAAAGACATTACTACTCCACTACGCGCATGCGAGTAGTTAAATCATGGGGTGCGAGTACTTCCATTGGTCTCCTTCGTATTTTGTGCCAATTTTTGACCATATTTGTAAGTAACATAATATTTATGCATGCCATAAAAAGTGGCACAAAAAAGGGGGCCAATAAACCAGGACGCAGGCAGCATGATCAATGTTTGCCAGGGCTACTGTTGGTGGCCTTTGTATTTAAATATGGACGGAGTGGAGTAGTACTATCTTTATCTTAGCCTCGTAGGGCTCTCCCAGCGCCTAGCTCGCCTCCCCGCCTTGCCCACCGGATCCCGCCATGGAGGATCCCTCCATGGATAATCCCTTAGATCCCAGGATCCCGCGGGCTGCCCTCTCGCTGCGGCCCACAGCACTGCCGCCTTTGAGCGAAACCCACATGTGTTTTAGAGGGGATCCATTGCTCTGGAATCACTGATCGGTGTCGCCGGAGGACATGCCAGGGCTGCATTTCAGGTGGTGGGCAGCAAGGGAAAATCAGATCGAGGAAGCGTCGCATTGATTGGAGAGAAGTTCCAAGGAGCCACGCCTGGCGCAACACAAGGCGGAGGCCCAAGTCGATCTCAGGGGAGAGATGCTGAGGGATGTCAGCATCCGGCAGCGTTGCGTTGATTTCAAGCTAGGGCTAATAGAAGAGATCATATTCACAGAGTTGACTGTGGAGGAAAGAACACGCATACCTGCGCAATGGCATGAGCAGTCGGTGCAACTGTTCAAATGGGGGGTAGGAGAAGCCAAATCCCGGGACCAGTTGCGGTGCGCCGCTGGGCATGCATCGTAGGCGAGGTGAGCTTCCCTCCTTCCCCGCCAGCGATGCAGTGACCTAGTCGGTTGCTGCTGTAGTGAACTTGCAACGCTATGTCGGTTTGCAACCTTGACAATCACTCCATCTATATGTATTGTTTTCCTGTAAAAAATACTTGGTCGTTTGGAAAAAGATGGTAATTGATTTATCACTAGTTTTAGAATGCTTGGTCATGACAATCAATCGAAGCCACAACCAGAAGTCTCCATCGCGCAAGTACTTTATGGTCGGTCGGACCCACGTCTCACCGAAGGGACACGCATCAGCTTGGTCTGACATGTACGGCGAGTTACATCACTGACTTGTGCGACCGCATTTGAGCAGTGTAGTACTCCCTCTATCTCAGTTTACAAGTCATGCACGTGTACCTAGGTTGTTAATTTGATCAACTTAATAAGAGGCATACATTACGAAAAATATATCATTACAAACTCATCGGGAGCTGTTTCGGGCCTCGAAACCAAAACCATCAATTAATCTTTACCTTGTCCCCATCACATTCCAAAGTACTAGTGCTACAATTAAGTGCAAGCCTGCTCACACCTACCTGTACGTACCAAACCTGAACGTGTTCCCAATATGCAGGTTTTAGTGCTAGTGCTAGTACTTAGGTTATAAAAAGGGGAACTACCTAACCAAAATTGCTCTACCTTCCTCCTCATAAGTCCTCCTTCTTCGCCCGTCCTTGCCATGGCAAGTGTGCAGAGCTCTAGGTCGAGAACTACTCGTAACAAGGGAGCGGCAACCAAGACCGTGGAAAAAAAAGAGGGCTCACCGCCACGCAGAGACCTCGAAAGATCTCTACGGGCAGGCGATGGCTCCCAGGAGCGCCCTAGCTGCGGAGGCGAACATGCCGAGCTGGCGGCACTGGAGTCGTTATCCCTTGACGGCATGCCCGATTAGCTCAATAAGCACCTCAATAAGCAGAAGGAGTTCATCCACGACTTGGTGGAGCTGCTGAAGGAGAGCCTTGATGACAAGCCCGCTGAGCACAATGAGCAGGGGGAGTTGACCGCCGGCTTGGTGATGCTGTTGAAGAAGAGAATTGCCTCGGAGAAGAAGGTGACCGACGAAATCCTACAACTTCAGGAGGACAAGGCGAAGCTCTGCCACGAGCTCGACCTGCTGAAGGAGGAGAACGCCGGCTGGAAGAAGCTGCATGAGAATAATAGTTCCTCGATGAAGATGTTGCAGGCCCTCGTCATGGAACAGAAGGAGGAGTTGGCGAAGCTCCGCATCGAGCACCCAGCTGCTGTCAAGGTACGTAATGCGGCCCTGGAACAGATGATGAAGGCTCGCGTCGAGAAATCCCGCGTCATGGACACAATGAAGAAGATGGCGGGGGAGACGCGCAAGGAGATGGAGGTCGTGGAGGCAATGAAGAAGCAGTTACGACTCCGCGGCCAGCAACCCTTCATGTAGTGAGAGCAGTGCCCCAGACTTGTGTGTGCGTCTTCCTTTTTTGGGGGGTGATAATCTTCCTTCTTCTTTTGCTCCTGTGTTTCTTATTTTGCTTCGTGTGTTTCGCCGCATGTGTCACGTTCTCTGTGAGGCATGAATAGAACAATGCTAAAAATGAGATGACTAGCAAATTAGATCATTCTTTATCGCTAATAGAACAATGCCTTTTGCTAGTAATATATAATAAGAGTAGAGAGTAGAGATATGGCACTGGGTTGCCGTGTTTCGTGCTCCTCCATCGTACTCCAGTGGAAAACTTCAGTATACCGCACGGTTCTTTGCTCCTCCTCAGGTCGTCGGCACATTTATATGAGCAGTCAAATCACAAGGCCCCGCCTTCCAGCAGTAATGAGCTGTCAAATCACAAAGGTTCTCGCCTCTCTTGAAACCGACCTAGCTGGACTACCCCGCCCTCTAGACTTTTAAAAAATGTATACTTTTCTATAGTAGTAGGATCGATGGATTGTGCCATGGAGCAAAACTAACAAGATGAAATTAAAGAAAAAGGTGGTACATATAGAGAGCGCTCGTCGCCAAATTATGCATATAATACTATTTAAAAAGCTAGTACGTGCTTAAATGAGATGCTAAATTATATTAAAGAAATTAGCATACCTATTTAATTCTTGGGTTCTTATTATTTATGCCACTAGTTTGTGTATCACTACTTAGTTTTGTCATTAGAAGTTACAACTACTCAAAAATGTCATCGATCCGTGAGATGCCTTCTCAAAAATGCAATTAGATATCTCAAAAATGCCATTGTTAAGTTAGATGTTTGCTCAAAAATACCATTAGACATTGTGATTTTCACGTCAAACCTGTTGACCATGTTACATGACAAAAATAAGCCGATTCTCGCAATGATAAGTGTGGCCCCGCTTGTCAGGACTAACCAAGCGAACAATTTTACAGGAAAATAAGAACGATGTTGGGATCAAGTAGGCCCCACTCTTTATTTTACTGTAGTGAGGTAGAGGGAGAGCTGGCATGTTGGTCCATCGGTATTTATGTCATTATAACATGGCAAAGGAGATTCGAGTCACAATAATGGTGTCAAGCACAACACACCCGTCAAATAAAAGTAAGCACCCTGAAATTCTTTGACAAAACTAAGCCCCCTGAAATTCTTTGACAACTAAACTGCTGGCTATATGATGTTGGCCATATATATTGTACGTATATAATGTGAAGAAATGAGTGGTAGTCGTAGTACTATACCAACTAAAAGATGAATTGTAAGAAATACTAGCATGTACGTACTGAAGAGTTAAAGTAATGGGAAGAAACATAACATAGTTCTACTGGGGTCTCAACACAACACACCCCTCAAATAAAACTAAGCACACCAGAAATTAAACTAAGCAACTAATTTGGTAGACACTGCATTAGAACCACCATGAGCAACGACATTGCCACCTTACTCGGAGTCCTCGTCCACGTCCTCGACTTCATCCTTGTCCCTCTTCCTCTTGGGCGATACTTCTTTGCTTGAACCACACACTTGGCTCTTGCTCTTCATCCAACCCTTGTAGATATTGAAACAAAGGTAGCCATCCGTTGCAGCATAGTGGATGTGGTCTATATCTAGTACATTCCACTACCATGCACAATGAAACGTGTGCGGAGGTTTCTTCAGTTTACCATACGAAGGATGAACCATGGCTCCTGCCAGGGTCAACATTGAAGGCTGATCACGGGAGGGCACCAGCCCTTCCTTCTGGAGGTCCAAGGGGTTTCCTACAACGAGGCCTATCCGACCCAGGATTTCCTTGTCGTTCCTAAAGTCTACAGTAATGAATGTGACTCGGCCGCCCTTGAGGAACATCTTAAATTCCTCGCACTCAACGTCGGCATGGCATATGTAGTAGACCAAGCATAAGTCATGCATGCAAACCTGGATCACGGCGTGCTTCTTCTTCTCTGCCTCCTTTAGATTCTTCTCGCTTCCCGGGACTGTGGTGTACTCAACATCTAGCCCAGCGACCCACTCATCATTTGAGTTTTTGAACATGTGTTTGAAGCGAGCAAGGCATTCTTTCACCGTTGCGGAAGAACAGGTGTAGATGACGTCGAACTCATTGCCGGTGATGCATGGTTCTAACCTTGTACTCACCGCCGATCCTAGAGAATTGGGACGCCATGGATTTGGGAGGAGGGTTAGGATTAGTGGAACTGCCGTAATGTGAAAGGACAGGACGACTAGGAGCGGTTTATCGATTGTAAAAATACCGAGTGGGGGACGCGTGCGAACGGTAGGGTAGTGGCTTGCCTGGTGGATAAATCGATTCATGCACAGTACTATGGGGCCCAATTAGATGTCATGTCTACTCGACACCCAATTAAATGGCTTTCGATGTCATGTCAAGCGTCGGGAAAATTACAGGTGATATGAAGCTTTCCATTCTCCCATGATACGGGCTTCTGAGAGCCCTTGGATCTGAGATTGAATGGTTGCATGGCGTGATTCTAGACCTATGGGTGAATATCCTATCCTGGAGGGTTATTCTGCAAATTTTCAGCAACTTAGCATGCGACCGTTCAATCTCAGATCCAAGGGCTGCCAGCAGCCCGTATCATGGTCGCGCCTACCACGACCGTCGCCTCGCTCGCGCGGTCGCGCCCTTGGAGATTTAACATAGTGTGTTAGGCTATCTGACGTTGGCATGTCATACATAGTCATCACTTAGTCACTCATACAACAAGGTTAGCTATAAGGTTGGCTATAAGATTATTTTTTGTTTACTTCTCTCTATCTCTTTCTTCGTAGTATTTATTGCATTTGCCAAGGAGTGACCTCTTCCAATGAAATGGTGCTTAGATGAGGTGATATGGGCATTAAATGGCTTAGCAACTCAAATCCCCAATGCATAGGTGCTTAGTTTTTTGTTGCTAAGTTTGCTTCATCTAGGTACACGCGCTTAGCACCGTTTCTTCCAGGGGTCACCAAACTAGTCTCTCTCTTCTTAAGTAACTTACCACATCAGACTTTATGCCTATGTGGCATGCTTAGTAGCTGTAGGATCAAGTACAATAGTGGGCTATAAGCCCACTTTACATGGCATTTTTGCATATGTGGGGGAAAGAGGCAAGGAAAAAGTGGAGGAGTGGGCTCTCAAGCAAGAGCCAGCCTCTACATGGTGGAGCATTGGGAGAGGCACCTGTATGGAGGTGGTCAGGAATTGGGAGACTCACGCCGGTCGTAGCTCCGCAGTTAAAATGACAATGGCAGGTCAAATCACCGGGCCCCACTTGTCCAGCAGTAACTCGCTGTCAAATCACACAACCCTATGTTTGCAGCAGCCTACTCCCTCATCTTCTCGCGTCTCTGTTGAACCGACTAGGCGGAACTGCCCCACCTACCGTGCGTGAAAAGCCCTGCCCTTGACTTTTAAATAGTATAGTATACTAATTTTGTGTCGATGGATTGCGCCATGGAGCAAAGCCTCAAGAAAACAACGTACACATTTATGAAGTAAAGTATACAGCACACCCGTCGCGTTCGCGTCGCACCCCAGACGGTCGGTCGGTCTGGCACGCCGCTCTCCGAATGGAACGCGCGTCATATTGTGTTTGCACACACATGTGGGACCGCAATTGAGAACCGACCATAGGCACACTCCCCGGCCCCGCAAGTCGGGTGAGTTAATAGAAGAGAGAGACGAGCGATAGTACTAGAGAAGTGTTGCACAGACGTTGGTGGAGGCCTCGACGTTGGTGCCTGGACGATCCCAGCATGACACGAAAGATCAGTTCGTCCATGCATGCGACCAGACTCCAGTAGACACGCCTGGATTGGCTATCGTCTACATATCGTGCAGGCTGTGTTGTACAGGGCTGTAGTTCTGGTGAGAAATCTAAAAAAGGTTTCTTGTCATCTCGCAAAATTAGGTGTCATGTGCTTCGGATCACTGCGAGGGTTAAACAGCGACAACTGAGTTCCTCCAAGGCGCTAGTCATGGGGGCCACATGCACGAAGACTGATCGACTGCCATCTATGTCAAGCCGGCTATGGTAATTAGGGCATCTATCGATGGACCACTTTCCTACGAGTTTATCTTTAATTTGAGCTTTGTTCCTCGTCTAGTTTGTCCGTCGGGATTCATGTTGTCTTCTTTGGGCAATGAGGTTATGGTTTCTTGTCATGTTATAATCTGGTGCTTCAGATCAAAATCCGGTGCGTCCCGATCAACGTGTTGGAAATATGACCTAGAGGAAATAATAAATTAGTTATTATTATATCATATTTCATTGTTCATGATAATCGTTTATTATCCATGCTAGAATTGTATTGATAGGAAACTCAGATACATGTGTGGATAAATAGACAACACCATGTACCTAGTAAGCCTCTAGTTGACTAGCTCATTGATCAATAGATGGTTACGGTTTCCTGACCATGGACATTAGATGTCGTTGATAACGGGATCACATCATTAGGAGAATGATGTGATAGACAAGACCCAATCCTAAGCCTAGCACAAGATCGTGTAGTTCGTTTGCTAAAGCTTTTCTAATGTCAAGTATCATTTCCTTAGACCATGAGATTGTGCAACTCCCGGATACCGTAGGAGTGCTTTGGGTGTGCCAAACGTCACAACGTAACTGGGTGTCTATAAAGGTACACTATAGGTATCTCCGAAAGTGTCTGTTGGGTTGGCACAAATCGAGACTGGGATTTGTCACTCCATGTAAACGGAGAGGTATCTCTGGGCCCACTCGGTAGGACATCATCATAATGTGCACAATGTGATCAAGGAGTTGATCACGGGATGATGTGTTACGGAACGAGTAAAGAGACTTGCCGGTAACGAGATTGAACAAGGTATCGGGATACCGACGATCGAATCTCGGGCAAGTACAATACCGCTGGACAAAGGGAATTGAATCCGGGATTGATTGAATCCTCGACATCGTGGTTCATCCGATGAGATCATCGTGGAACATGTGGGAGCCAACATGGGTATCCAGATCCCGCTGTTGGTTATTGGCCGGAGAGTTGTCTCGGTCATGTCTGCATGGTTCCCGAACCCGTAGGGTCTACACACTTAAGGTTCGATGACGCTAGGGTTATTAGGAAGACTTGTATGTGATTACCGAATGTTGTTCGGAGTCTCGGATGAGATCCCGGACGTCACGATGAGTTCCGGAATGGTCCTGAGGTAAAGATTTATATATGGAAAGTTGTTGTTCGGGTTCCGGGAAAAGTTTGGTTTTTTCCGGTATTGTACCGGGAAGCTTCCGGAAGGTTCCGGAGGGGTCTGGAGGTCCGGAAAATGTTCCACCACGTCCAATATAGCAGCATGGGCTGTAAGGGGGCGCCATAACCTTAATGGGCCAAGGGCACCAGCCCCCCCAAGGCCCATGCGCATGGGAGAGGGGAAACCCTAAGGGGGAGGGCCTCCACTTGACTTGGGAGGCACTCCTCCCCCCCTTGGCCGCCGCCCCCAACCCTAGATGGGATCTAGGGGGGCGGCCCCCCTCTCCCCACCTATAAATAGTGGAGGGGTGGGAGGGCGGTCACACCCTTGAACTTGGCGCAGCCCCTCCCCTCCAATACCTCTCCTCCTCCGCGTGAGCTTGGCGAAGCCCTGCCGGAGAACTGCCACTCCATCACCACCATGCCGTCGTGCTACTGTTGGACTCTCTTCCTCAACCTCTCCCTCCTCCTTGCTGGATCAAGGCATGGGAGACGTCTCCGTTCCCTACGTGTGTTGAACGCGGAGGTGCCGTTCGTTCGGCGCTAGGATCATCGGTGATTTGGATCACGACGAGTACGACTCCATCACCCCCGCTCACTTGAACGCTTCCGCTTAGCGATCTACAAGGGTATGTAGGTGCACTCTCCTTCCCCTCGTTGCAAGATTACTCCATAGATTGATCTTGGTGATGCGTAGAAAATTTTAAATTTTTGCTACGATCCCCAACACAACGTGCCTTGCTGTTCTCTCCCAAGCACCGAGGGTAGGGAGGGCCTCCGACCCCTTCTTCCTCGCTTCCATAGTGTGGGAAGATCCGGCCTCCCGCTGCCGACCTAGCGACATCCCGGCGACCCTCAGGTATAACTTCCTTCGAAACCGGCCTTGCTCTACTTCTCGAGCTCCTGACGTTGCTGCATTTGTATGTTTTACTATTTCCCTGTTCCCCTCGTAGATACTCCCTCCATTCCAAAATAGATGACCCAACTTTGTATTAACTTTGTCCTAAAGTTAGTACAAAGTTGAGTCATCTATTTTGGAATGGAGGGAGTAGGATCGATTGGCTGTTCGAAAGCCACCTAAATATTTACTATTAAGAGGTAAAACTAGTTCATTGATACGTCTCCAACGTATCTACTTTTCCAAACACTTTTGCCCTTGTTTTGGACTCTAACTTGCATGATTTGAATGGAACTAACCCAGACTGACGCTGTTTTCAGCAGAAATACCATGGTGTTATTTATGTGCAGGAGCAAACATTCTCGGAATGACCTGAAACTTCACGGAGCCACTTTTCAGAAAATAAGAAAAATACCTGCAAAAGATGAAGGCCAGGGGGCCCACCACCTGCCCACGAGGGTGGGGGTGCGCCCCCTACCTCGTGGGCCCCCTGTTGCCTCTCCGACGCCAACTCCAACTCCATATATTGAGTTTCGGGGAGAAAAAATCAGGAAGAAGAAATCATCACGTTTTACGATACGGAGCCGCCGCCAAGCCCTAAAACCTATCGGGAGGGCTGATCTGGAGTCTGTTCGGGGCTCCGGAGAGGGGAATCCATCGCCATTGTCATCATCAACCATCCTCCATCACCAATTTCATGATGCTCACCGCCGTGCGTGAGTAATTCCATCGTAGGCTTGCTGGACGGTGATGGGTTGGATGGGATCTATCATGTAATCGAGTTAGTTTTGTTAGGGTTTGATCCCTAGTGTCCATTATGTTCTGAGATTGATGTTGCTATGACTTTGCTATGCTTAATGCTTGTCACTAGGGCCCGAGTGCCATGATTTCAGATCTGAACCTATTATGTTTTCATCAATATATGAGTGTTCTTGATCTTATCGTGCAAGTCTATAGTCACCTATTATGTGTTATGATCCGTTAACCCCGAAGTGACAATAATCGGGATACTTACCGGTGATGACGGTAGTTTGAGGAGTTCATGTATTCACCATGTGTTAATGCTTTCTTCCGGTTCTCTATTAAAAGGAGGCCTTATTTAGCGACCAGACCTCAAATAGTCTGATCTCTGTGCTCCGGTGTCATCCCTGGATCAGTAATGCTGACACCACACAGTACTCGGAGGATTTATAGCAGAGTAGCAATCACACACTTATTACATCGAGTGTCTCAAAAGAGAACTTAATACAATAAATATGGCTTAAGGCCATCTAATAACGATAACAGCGGAAGGCTTGGAAGATAAGTGAGTCCATCAACTCCAACGGCATCACTGAGTATAGAACCACGACCTAAAACTCCTTAATCGTCGTCTGAAAAGTCTGCAACATTAACGTTGCAGCCCGAAAATGGGTCAGCACATGGAATATGTTGGCAATGTAACACATAGAGAGTAATGGAATGAAACAGCTATACTATATGCATATTTGGCTGGTGGAAAGCTCTATGGTTATAGTTTTGCGTAAAGCCAATTTTTCCCTACTTCAAAGGAATAGATTTATTTAACTATCATGGTAGTTGTTAAACATTGAGAATGGTTGATAGCATTCTCAATCCCAATTAAACATCATCATTAAACATAACCCAACAAAATTAATTTAGAGTAACATGTTGAGATTCACATGATAATCCAGGCACTAGATACTCAAGATGTCCATAACCGGGGACACGGCTAACCATGATTAGTTTATTACACTCTGCAGAGGTTTGCGCACTTTTCACCACAAGACTCGATCGCCTCCATTTGGTTTCTCGCACTACATGGTGTTTGAGAAGATGGATGACCGAGACATAGTCTTTCAGAAGCGCTAGCACCTTACGATCGGGTAGACCGTACCACCTACATCCCCTACATCTGCTAGTCTACCACTTTAAGAGTTCGCACGACTTAGTCAACTATGCTAGAGCCCATAATAGCCTGTGGCTGCACACAGAAGTTTCTAGTATGAATAGTCTCATGATCCCTTTGAGCCTGGGTGGTGGTCCAAAAGAAAACAGGCAAGTCCTGGAATACCCAGGTGCCTCAATCCACCCAGATGTGTGTTTAAGTTACCACCTTAGATAAACAATTAATTAATCAAACTCACATCTGTCATGGATATCACTCACCCAATCCACGTCTACTAGCATAGCATGGCATAATAAGCAAACGTAGAAGTAACTCCCAAAGGTTTGATAATAAACAGGTAATAGGTACTACCTCATCTACTTCCCATCCCACAATTTAGTTAGATCCTAACCATTCAATGTGTGAGGATTGATCTAATGCAATAAAACTGGGTAGTAGAAAAGGTATGATCAAAGTGTTACTTGCCTTGCTAATGATCCGGGAAACCTAGAGATTCGAAGTAACAAGCGGCGCACTCCGGGTATTCTATCGCAGACAAACAAACAAGCATACAATAAGTACTCATCTAATGCACAGGTAAAACTCAAATAAGAGATCTAACCAGAAGGTTCAACTTAAGAACTCCGGTTGGCAAAAAGAATCAAATCGAATGAAGCAACGAAAGTCAAACGGCGAAAGAAAACAACTTCGTTCTACTAATATGGGTCTAGGGCAAATTTTACAGTAGCAAAATCTTGTTTAAGTTGGTTAAACGGATAGAGGGTTTCGAGACGAAACTCTAGGCACTTGAATCGCCTGATTCCGATAAACGAGCGAAAAGTTATACTAAAACGAAAATCGGATCAGGAATTGCGATCAAAAAAATCGCGGATTTAATCCGAGAAAAAGAAAAAAACGACGAACGCTCGCTAAATTAAATAAACTGGAAAACCGATCTATTTAAAAAAAACCGAATCTAAAAAAACCAACGGAAAAACCGAATGGTTTCTCGAAAAAATTAAAAAAAACTGGCACGGATTTCGAGGCGGCGGCGGACATCGGCGAGCGTGCGGCGGCGGGCGCGGCGGCGGCGGTGGCGGGAGCGGTGCGGGGCGGCTAGGGTTTCGGGGCTGGGCGCTGGCTCTCCCGGCTGGGCCTCCTCCCCGGCTTTTAAAGCCTGCCCCGGGCCGGTGTCCAGGTCGGACACGGCCCGTAGGTCGGTGCGCGTTTTTTTATTTACATGCAGAAGAAAAATAAAAAGAAATACTAAACGGACTCCCAAAATTCCGAAATAAATTTTCACGGGCTTCTAAAATCAAGCCGCACAAGGTGAACATTTATTTGGGACCTAAATGCAATTTTGAAAAACGCACATTTTTCCTAAATTCAAATAAAACAACGAAAAACTCTGAAATAAAATCTTATTTGAAAGTCATTTTATTCCCTCTCTCATATTTTTGTAATAGAAATAATTGATGATAAAATAAATAAAATCAAATGATCCTATTCTCAAAATTTGAGAAAACTCAAATATGAAAATAACGAAACCCCCAACTCTCTCCGTGGGTCCTTGAGTTGCGGAATTTCTAGGATCAACCAAAATGCAAAATAAAATATGATATGCATGATGATCTAATGTTATAACATTCCAAATTGAAAATTTGGGATGTTACAAACCTACCCCCCTTTAAGATGAATCTCGCCCTCGAGATTCGGGTTGGCTAGAAAATAGGTGAGGGTGGTCCTTGAGCAAATCTTCCTCTCGTCCCAGGTGGCTTCATCCTCGTGTGGTGGCTCCACTGAACTTTGCAAAACTTGATAACCTTGCTGCGAGTAACTCGGCTGGCAAACTCGAGAAGTCTTAATGGTTTCTCCTCGTAGGTCAAATCGTTATCCAACTGAATAGTTTCCAAAGGCACTGTATCTCTCAAGGTATGTCAGCCATCTCCGCGTGACACTTCTTTAACTGAGAAACGTGGAACACATCATGAACTCCTGACAATCCTTCAGGCAATTCCAACTTGTAGGCCACTTCTCCCATACGCTCCAAAACTCGATATGGTCCTACAAATCGTGGCGCTAACTTCCCTTTAACTCCAAAACGCTTTGTTCCCCGAAGTGGAGATACTCGAAGATAAGCTCTATCTCCGACTTCGTAAACTGTCTCCTTGCGTTTAGAATCTGCATAACTTTTCTGTCTGGACTGGGCTACCTTGAGCCTATCGCGAATCAACTTCACCTTCTGTTCAGACTCTTTAATCAAGTCAGGTCCAAACAACTGGCGGTCTCCAACTTCGTCCCATGACAACGGTGTCCTGCACCTCCTTCCGTACAAAGGCTTCGAAAGGGGCCATCTTTAAACTGGTTTGGTAACTGTTGTTGTAAGAGAACTCTGCATATGGCAAATTATCGTCCCAACTAGATCCGTAATCTAGCGCACAAGCTCTCAGCATATCCTCCAAAATCTGATTGACTCTCTCGGTCTGTCCATCTGTCTGTGGATGAAAAGCGTACTGAATTCTAGCCTGGTACCCAAAGTTTCGTGCAACTGCTTCCAGAACTTTGAGGTAAACTGGGTTCCTCTATCTGATACGATACTCCTTGGAACTCCATGCAAACATACGATCCTGGTCATGTATATCTTTGCCAACTTAGCACTGGTAAGTGGTCTTTACCGGGATGAAATGAGCTACCTTCGTCAAATCGATCAACTACAACCCAAATCGATGTCGATAGCCTGAACGAGTCCTGGGCAATCCCGTGATAAAATCCATGCCTAGCTTATCCCACTTCCATTCGGGTATCGGCAATGGTTGTAACAATCCTGCTGGCTTCTGATGCTCTGCCTTTACTCTCTGACATACATCACAAACTGCTACATACTCCGCAATATCCTTCTTCATTCCGGTCCACCAGAAAATATCCTTCAAATCCAAATACATCTTGGTATTTCCTGGGTGAATTGAATATGGTGAATCATGTGCCTCTTGCAAAATCAACTTCCTGATCTCCGGGTCATTGGGCACATAAACACGGTCTTCAAACCATAGGGTGTCCTGCTCATCCTCACGAAATCCTTTAGCTTTTCCTTTGCTCAGTTTCTCCTTTATGGCAGCAATCTCTTTGTCAGTTTTCTGAGCTTCCCTGATTTTATCCATCAAGGTTGACTGAATCTCGAATGCTGCTACATAGCCTCTCAGAACTATTTCCAAACATAGTTCACGAAGATTTTCTTGCTAACTTCCTTGGGTATTTCTCCCGTCATTAACATGTATTGACATGGCTCTTACGGCTTAATGCGTCAGCTACTACATTAAGCCTTTCCGTGGGTGTGATATATGCAATTTCATATCATAATCCTTGATAAGCTCCAAACCATATCCTTTGTCTTAGATTCAACTCCTTCTGGGTGAAAATGTACTTCAAAACTCTTATGGATCCAATGTACCACCTCACAATGATTCCAATGAGAAATATGCTCCATGTTTTTAAGCATGCCACTAACGGCTGCTAACTCCAAAACATGCGTGGCATTAAATTTAACTCATGGAGGCTTCAGGTGGTCTTGAGCATATGAAACAACTCTTCCCTTCCTGCCATAAGCACTGCTCCAAGTTCCTCGATGTGAAGCGTCGCAATACACCTCATAATCTTTGGTCTGGTCTTGGGCAAAATCAATCACTGGTGAGGTAACTCAAACGATTTCTTCAACTCCTGTAGAAACTACCCTCACATTCCCTCCGTCCATATTGAAACTTTGGTATCTTTCTTTAACAACTCAGTCATAGGCTTTCGCAATCTTTGAGAAATTCTCAATAAATCTCCGGTAGTATCCTGCGAGTCCAAGAAAACTCCGGATCTCTCCAACTGTTGTTGGGGCTTCCCACTTGGTCACGGTTCTACTTTAGCGATCTACTGCTATACCTTCTCCAGATATAACATGTCCGAGGAATCCTACTTCCTTCAACCAAAACTCACATTTGCTGAACTTGGCATATAATTGATGTTCTTGAGCTTTCCAAGTACCAAACGCAAATGCTCCTTATGCTCCTCTTCATTCTTCGAGTAAACCAGGATATCATCAATGAACACTACGACGAACTTATCCAAAAACTCCATAAACACTTTGTTCATCATGTTCATAAAATAGGCAGGTGCGTTAGTCAGACCAAATGACATAACGGTATACTCATACAGCCCATACCTGGTGGTAAAAGCTGTCTTAGGAATATCCTGTTCTCGAATCTTCAACTGGTGGTATCCTGATCGCAGATCGATCTTGGAAAATACCTTAGCTCCTTGCAATCGATCAAACAGATCATTGATCATTGGTAGTGGGTACTTGTTCTTGATCGTTACTTCATTCAATCCTCGATAATCAACAACCATCCTTAACGATCCATCCTTCTTCTCCACTAGAAGTACTGGCGATCCCCAAGGTGAAGAACTTGGGCGAATATATCCCTTATCCAGTAACTCCTTAATCTGCTTCTTAATTTCCACCAAATCCTTTGCTGGCATCCTATATGGTCTCTTTGATATTGGCCCTGTGCCTGGCAATAGCTCAATCAAAAACTCAATATCTCTATCCGGTGGCATGCCTGGCAACTCTTCTGGAAATACTTCAGGGAAATCCCTTACCACTGGTACTTCCTCCTGCACAACTCCTGTTAAGCAATTTACTTGGTCCTCTTTGGCACATGTCGGGATACATACTTGATCCTTCTCCCTTCTGGGGTGGTAAGAAAAATTGACTTACTAGCACATTCAATATTCCCTTCATACTTTGATAACCAATCCATGCCTAATATCACATCCAATCCTTGGATTCCAATACTATTAGGTCTGAGGGAAAAACATAGTTACCAATCCTTAATGGTAACCGATCACACCATAGACTAGCCACATACTCTGCTCCAGGCGAGGTTACTAACATGGGTGACCTAAGGGCTTGGGTTGAGTAGGTTATACTTATCCACAAATCCCCTTGAGATGTATGAATGCGATGCACCAGTATCAAAAAGAACGAGTGCAGTAAATGACTTAACCAAAAACTTACCTATTACTGCATCAGGCTGAGCTTCAACCTCCTCCACGCTAACGTGGTTCACCTGTCCCCTGTTGAAAGGGTTCGGCTTCTTCCCAGAACTTCCATTGCCATTTTGGCCTTCAGGACATTCATTGGCATAATGTCCGGTCTTCTGACACTTAAAGCAAGTGACTTGGCTCAGGTCCTTCTTGGCTGGGGTTGATGGGTTGGTGCGATTCTGGCCGTTGCTTCCTCCATTGCCATTACCATTCTTGGTGCCATTGTGATTGTGCGAGCTACCTCCTCCATGGGTATGCTGAAAATGTCCTCCCGGTCTAGGGTAAAACGTGGCTTCTGCTGAGCTCCTAAATTGTACTTTCCTTGTCCATACTTCCTCTTGCGATTCCTCAATTTGCTGTTGCTCCCTTCAATCCATAAGAGGCACGATCTACCAACTCCCTGGTAGTTTTTGAAGGTGGCTACCATCACTGCCATGCTCAACTCATCATTCAGTTCTTCTAGAAACTTCTCCTGCTTAGCTTCATCCGTAGCAACATCATTTGGGGCATAACGAGCTAACTTACTAAATTCTTCCACATACTGGCCAACTGTCCGTCCCCCTTGGCGCAAGTTGTGAAACTCACGCTTCTTCATGGCCATAGCTCCTGCTGAAACATGTGTCAGTACGAAAAAGCCTTCTGAAACTGGTCCATGTTGACAGTGTCGAACTGGGAAAAAGTGGCTGTGAAAATTTCTCCCACCAATGATGCTGCGGTTCCTTCTAGCTGATGTTGTGCGCGCAAACTTCACCTTCTCCGCATCTGTGCATCCTACTGTGGTCAACTCCCTAGCTGTCTTGCGGAGCCAATCATCTGCTACTATCGGCTCGGTGCTACTGGAAAACACCAGGTGGGGTGGTGGTGGGCTGTTGTTGTTGTTCCCCTGATTCTGATTCTGGACTAGCAACTGCATCAAAGTGTTCTGCTGCTGGATCAACTGGGTGAGCTCCGGTGGAAAGGTAAATCCGGGGTCACGTCTCGGAGGCATCTGAGGGTTTAGAAAAGATGAGATGTAAGAATAGAGGGGGTCTAAAGAGAAAAACACTACCCATTTGCACATGAAGCAAAAGAAAACAATTCACTTCATTCAATCAAACAAGGGCATACAATCGATCTAACTATCGCAAAAGTGCTCGGACTACTATATTTACATGGTGGACTACTACTACTGATGAGGTGGTCTACTAGAAATATTCTTCGGTTGCAGACTCCATGATATCTGCTCCAGCTTCATCAACATAGTCATCATCGCTTTCATCTGGGTCCGAGTCTGTGTCGTCGATGATGATGTAGTCTTCCGGGCTAATCTCCTTGGGTTCTTCGTCTTCATCTACTGGTGTAGGGTCTCCCATAAATACTGCTTGCTTCATAGTTAGGTCGGCATTCTTATCCACCAATACTTCAATTTCCTCTTCATAATCTTCACGTGTAGCCTTGAGTTCTTCCTCCAGTTCCTTGATTCTTGTCTTAGCCTTCTTCAGATCTATCATGTCGGCACACATTTGGTTCTCCTTTCGTCGAATGTGCTGGTTTAACTCCCGGATAAAAGCTGCAATTGATCTATCCTTTCTGGTGCTGATCATCTCCCAGTGCTCATCTCGGCGCCCACAAATCTGGTAGATAGTATCCTAGAGATCATTGCGGTAGACTTCTCCAATGCGTCCCATGGCGATGTGAGCTGCCATGCTCTTTCCTAGACTCCAAGTTGGTGCATCAAAAGAAAACTCTATGGGCTCAGTGACTGGCATGAACGTCCTTCCTGGAACTTGAACTTGAATCATCCAGCGCTCCTCTTCAGGTAAAGTGGCGTTGTAGGTTCCGGTGAAGCTTGGTACTCCTATGTTCAGGTATCTAGTGACTTCCTTCAAGTGACGTCCAAAGGGTGTATCTTCATCCGGTTGCGTGAACTTGTTCTTGCATCCGCCATCCTAAAAGAGTAGAAAAGATGAGGAGTCAGAAGAGAAGAGAGTGAGCAGTGATCTAGGTCTTTAGCTTAGTGGTCGTGTCCTACAGTCAGCGTGTGCTCTGATACCATCTCTGTAGCGACCAGACCTCAAAAAGTCTGATCTCTATGCTCCGGTGTCATCCCTGGATCAGTAATACTGACACCACACAGTACTCGGAGGATTTATAACAGAGTAGCAATCACACACTTATTACATCGAGTGTCTCAAGATAGAACTTATTACAATAAATATGGCTTAAGGCCATCTAATAACGATAACAGCGGAAGGCTTGGAAGATAAGTGAGTCCATCAACTCCAACGGCATCACTGAGTATAGAACCATGACCTAAAAACTCCTTAATCGTCGTCTGAAAAGTCTGCAACATTAATGTTGCAGCCCGAAACGGGTCAGCACATGGAATATGCTGGCAAGGTAGCACATAGAGAGTAATGAAATGAAACAACTATACTATATGCATACTTGGCTGGTGGAAAGCTCTACGGTTATAGTTTTGCGTAAAGCCAATTTTTCCCTACTGCAAAGGAATAAATTTATTTAACTATCATGGTGGTTGTTAAACATTGAGAATGGTTGACAGCATTCTCAACCCCAATTAAAAATATCATTAACAAGCCCAACAAAATTAATTTAGGGTAACATGTTGAGATTCGCATGATAATCCAAGTACTAGATTCTCAAGATTTGTCCATAACCGAGGACACGGCTAACCATGATTAGTTTATTACACTCTGCAGAGGTTTGCACACTTTTCCCCACAAGACTCGATCGCCTCCGTTTGGTTCCTCGCACTTCATGGTGTTTGAGAAGACGGAAGACCGAGACACGGTCTTTCAGAAGCGCTAGCACCTTACGATGGATAGACCGTTACACCTACTTTCCCCTACATCTGCTAGTCTACCCTGTAAGAGTTCGCACGACTTATTCAACTATGCCAGAGCCCATAATGGCTTGTGGCTGCACACGGAAGTTTCTAGTATGAATAATCCCATGATCCCTTTGAGCCTGGGTGGCGGTCCAAAAGAAAACAAGCAAGTCCTGGAATACCTAGGTGCCTCAATCCACCCAGATGTGTGTTTAAGTTACCACCTTAGATAAACCATTAATTAACAAACTCACATCTGTCATGGATATCACTCACCCAATCCACGTCTATTAGCATAGCATGGCAATATAAGCAAACGTAGAATTAACTCCCAAAGGTTTGTAAGTAAACAGGTAATAGGTACTACCTCAACTACTTCCCATCCCACAATTTAATTAGATCCTAATCATGCAATGTGTGAGGATTGATCTAATGCAATAAAACTGGGTAGTAGGAAAGGTATGATCAAAGTGTTACTTGCCTTGCTGATGATCCGGGAAACCTAGCGATTCGAAGTAACAGGCGGCGCACTCCGGGTATTCTATCGCAGACAAACAAACAAGCATACAATAAGTACTCATCTAATGCACAGGTAAAAGTCAAATAAGAGATCTAACCAGAAGTTTCAACTTAAGAACTCCGGTTTGCAAAAAAGTAAAATCAAATCGAACGAAGCAACGAAAATCAAACGGTGAAAGAAAACAACTTCGTTGTACTAATCTGGATCTAAGGCAAATTTTACAGTAGAAAAAACTTGTTTAAGTTGGTTAAACGGCTAGAGGGTTTCGAGACGAAACTCCAGGCGCTTGAATCGCCGGATTCCGGTAAACGAGCGAAAAGTTATACTAAAAAGAAAATCGGATCAGCAATCGCGATCAGAAAAATCGCGGATTAAATCCGAGAAAAAGAAAATCGACGAACGTTCACTAGAACGAACGAACGGACGAACGCTCGGTAATTAAATAAATCGGAAAAACCGATCTATAAAAAAACCGACGGAAAAACCGGACGGTTTTTCGAAAAAAAATATAAAAAAATAAACGGCGTGGATACCGAGGCGCACCTCAGGCGGCGTGAGGTGGCGGCGGCGTCGGCGGCGGGCGGCGCGGCGGTGGCGGCGCGGCGGCGGGGCGGCGCTGGCTAGGGTTCGGGGCGGCGGGGCGGGCTGGCTGGCTGGGCTGGCTCCCTCCCCCGGCTTATAAAGCCTAGCGGGCCGGGAGTCCGGGTCGAACACGGCCCCTAGGTCGGTTCATTTTTTTAAATAATTACGCGCAGAAGAAAAATAAAAAGAAATACTAAACGGACTCCAAAAATCCCGGAATAAATTTTCCCGGGCTTCTAAAATCAAGCCGCACAAGGTGAACATTTATTTGGGGCCTAAATGCAATTTTGAAAAACGCACATTTTTCCTAAATTCAAATAAAATAACGAAAAACTCCGAAATAAAATCTTATTTAATTTTATTATTAAATCCTCAATATTTCTTTATTTTGGGAAAGTCATTTTATTCCCTCTCTCATATTTTTGTAATAGAAATAATTGACGATAAAATAACAAAATCAAATGATCCTATTCTCAAAATTTGAGAAAACTCAAATATGAAAATAACAAAATCCCCAACTCTCTCTGTGGGTCCTTGAGTTGCGTAGAATTTCTAGGATCTACCAAAATGCAAAATTAAAATATGATATGCATAGATGATCTAATGTATAACATTCCAAATTGAAAATTTGGGATGTTGCAGCCATCATCATCATCAACCATCCTCCATCACCAATTTCATGATGCTCACCGTCGTGCGTGAGTAATTCCATCGTAGGCTTGCTGGACGGTGATGGGTTGGATGGGATCTATCATGTAATCGAGTTAGTTTTGTTAGGGTTTGATCCCTAGTGTCCACTATGTTCTGAGATTGATGTTGCTATGACTTTGCTATGCTTAATGCTTGTCACTAGGGCCCGAGTGCCATGATTTCAGATCTGAACCTATTATGTTTTCATCAATATATGAGTGTTCTTGATCCTATCTTGCAAGTCTATAGTCACCTATTATGTGTTATGATCCGTTAACCCCGAAGTGACAATAATCGAGATACTTACCGGTGATGATCGTAGTTTGAGGAGTTCATGTATTCACCATGTGTTAATGCTTTCTTCCGGATCTCTATTAAAAGGAGGCCTTAATATCCCTTAGTTTCCGTAAGGACCCCGCTGCCATGAGAGGGTAGGACAAAAGATGTCATGCAAGTTCTTTTCCATAAGCACGTATGACTATATTCGGAATACATGCCTAAATTATATCAATGAACTGGAGCTAGTTCTGTGTCACCCTAGGTTATGACTGTTACATGATGAACCGCATCCGGCATATTTCTCCATCACCGATCCATTGCCTACGAGCTTTCCATATATTGTTCTTCGCTTATTTACTTTCCCGTTGCTATTGCTATCATCACTACAAAATACCAAAAACATTACTTTTACTACCGTTACCTTTTGTTACCGTTATCACTACTATCATATTACTTTGCTACTAAATACTTTGCTGCAGATACTAAGTTTCCAGGTGTGGTTGTATTGACAACTCAGATGCTAATACTTGAGAATATTCTTTGGCTCCCCTTGTGTTGAATCAATAAATTTGGGTTGAATACTCTACCCTCGAAAACTGTTGCGATCCCCTATACTTGTGGGTTATCATTCATGCACTCGAATCTAGTACTACTTGGTTTAAAAAAAGGAAGAAGGGGGGGGGGGGGGGGGGAAGATTTGTTACCTGAATCTAGGACTTGGTCAAAAGAGGAAATAATGGGGGCGAAAAGTAGAAGAGACTGGCTATCCAACTGGTCTCTAGGTCTAATAGGGAAATAAAGGGAAACATAGTACAAACTCAATATAAACCCGATCTATTGGTTGAAAAGGGAAAGAAAGTGGGGACTGGGGGACAAGTCAACAGAGTAAGTCCAGCACTAGATTTGCTAGCGTCACACAGTATAAGGTGGCTATACCGAGCAAAAATGGGACCAACCCAGATATCATGTTCTGATGTTTGTTGCCCCGAGCCACTCTTATGTAATGCCACTGGTAAAATGTAGCAGTCGCACTGCTAAAAGTAAGGACACGTTAACCCATGTTGTTGGTAAAATGAAGCAATGGCATCATTAAAGTAATGTCATATTTAACGGTTGTCATAGTTAATCCTAATGCCCACACTAATATCCAACAATGCTGCTGCTTTAGAAATTGCTACTGTACTAGTAGGATTGCCATTCATATAAGGAACATGCTTCTTTTCATTTGATGTATGTTTCATCACTTGTTTGTCACCCTCCTTTCCACCTTTTTTGTGCAAACAAAGACATACATTTCACGCTTGATCTTAGTTCAACTGGAAAAATGATATCCAAGTTATAGTTGAATATTCCAGGAGCTTCACAACGAACCTTGATGTTGCTCAATTTTATTGCAACTAATGAAGAAGAAGCTCTGTGGGTTTCGTTTTTTGATGGAAATGGAACCGGGGCTGGAGCCCTTTTCTTAAAAGAAAATGAAGAAGAAGCTGCTAGCTCATGGGACATTGCTTCATTTTAGGTGAACTGCACCAAAAGGTCCCATGAATTGAATCATCCATGTTGGTGACTGGTGTCATCCCTTCTACGATGGCGTTGACTGCAGACATGGTTCCCATCACGAGGTATGTTCCTTTTTGGTCTGACCATTTGCCAAAGGTCCATGTTGAGTCTGCTCTTGTGCTACTGTTTTGGCACTGCCATGATAAAGCAGTAATGTTACTATTTTGCACCTTAATCTAGTGGCACTATTAATTTGAGGCAACATTTTGGCACTGCTAGTGACACTAATTTTTTTATATATCGAAAGAGGGGGTTTCCTCCGATTTCATTAAAGAAATCCAACCATAGAGAACCATTATCCAACAACATCTTAGTGTAAACGGGCAGTTATGCAACTACTACTAGAATGGACTGAGTACTAGCAGGAGACAAGTTCGCCACATAAGCTAGGCAGGTAGGGGGACGCAGCACCAGCTCGACCAATTTTGGATTACAACCCAAATGGTACCACAGAAACATCAGAGGGGAAGATAGGGGCTGAAAGAGCCAGCTTCAGCATCCCAGTCTAAGCACCCCCGGCCTCCATCCTTGCAACGCACTGTACACCTCGTTTGCCACCTGCTCGACCCTAGTGCCACCGATAAAATGAAGTAATAATACAGTTAAAATAGAGCGAGTGTCCTCTCTATCATTTCATTTCCAATGTAGATAAAGAAAGTGCTTCTCTTTGTTAGTACATGTTTCATCAACTAGTCCCATTGTTAATGTTTAAGCGTTTCTGCAAACTGGGGTGCTTAATTTTAGTTGATCTGCACAAAAATAGAGATTGGAATGTCTCAAGGCCCCTCCTTGTACTACCGATGTACACTGATGTTCATCACTGGCAGAAGGTGTATCAAGGGGACTTGGGTCGATTTCCTGTATGAGGCGTACCGTATGAGGCGTCGCAGGGCCCATCTCGCCCTCGCAACATGGCATACTATGATACTATCGTAATATTTTCTTCGATTTATTAGTGTATGTTTCATCAACTAGTGCCATTATAATGTAATCACGCCTTTTCATTATCTGTGCATACAGGGTTAATCAGCTGCATTTTGGTGGAACGGCACAAATGTACGGATGGAACCAGCATATATGCAGAGTGCGAGGTGCCAAGTAAAAATTACCGACACCAACCCTGCTCCATCTAAGCATTGGCATCCACCACCATCAGTGGGATGTGTGGCGCTCACTGTGGACGGATCTTTCTCGGCAACAAATCCTCTAACCAAATACTAGTAGCTTAGACTTCAAAAAAAATACTAGTAGCTTATATTGGCAGTTTTCTAGGGTGTACTCTTTTCGGAAAGAGGCACCAATCTATTTTTCTTTATTTGTACATAGTGTCACAACTTTGACCCAAAGGTCCAGAGCTATTTTAGGGTGATTGGCGTAGTAATTGGAGACTGGTTGTAAGCATGATTTTTATTAGCTGTCACACTGATTGTAAGCATGAGCAGACGGAAGATTAGGTTAGTGCGAAGCTTACCTTAAACCCTACCGACGCCATTGAAACGAGGCGAGCATTGAGGGAACTGTGGAGAACAGCGGGGAAGCGACATCGCGCCATCCGGCCTCCTCTTGGGGTGGGAGAACGAATACTCCTATGGCTCCGGCTGGCTCTGCACCCTCACGAACAACACACCGTACTCGATCGATTCGTTATCCTCTGGGTGCTCGACCTTCGACCTGTACGCCCACCACCTCCGCCTGACTTTCGCCTCGGGCGAATCTGTCTTCTCCATCGCCCACAGGAGATACTCGATGAACTCAAAACAGTCGATGGACGGAATAGTCGATGGAAACGAGGCCTGGCCGCAGAACGGAGGAAACGGCCTTGTGTTCGATCGGCCACGGTGGAAATGGGAACCTGTTCATCGGGAGGGGTCTGGCGTACCGCAAAACGGAGGAAATGGACCTCCTACAGTCGAAACGGGGTCCTGTTGATTGGGAGGGGTGTGGCGTACCGCAAAACAGAGGAAACGGACTTGTGTTGGAGCGCTACGGTCGAAACGAGGGTCCTGTTCATCGGGAGGGGTGTGGCGTACCGCAAAACGGGACTCCACGAGATACTGTTCATCTCCACCGTCGACCTCCTCCAGCCTCCTGCTACCTCTTGAGCACTGCGTTGGATTTCCCCGAAGAGGAAGGCATGATGCAGCAAAGTAGCGTAAGTATTTCCCTCAGTTTTTGAGAACCAAGGTATCAATCCAGTAGGAGGCTACGCTCGAGTCCCTCGTACCTACTCAAAAGAATAGCTCAACGCAACCAACACGCTTAGGGGTTGTCAATCCCTTCACGGTCACTTACGAAAGTGAGATCTGATAGAGATGATAAATAATATTTTTGGTATTTTTGGTATAGAGATGCAAAGTAAATAAAGTAAAAGAAAAGCAATAATAAAGTGATGGAGATTGGTATGATGCGAAAGAGACCAAGGGGCCATAGGTTTCACTAGTGGCTTCTCTCAAGAGCATAAGTATTCTACGGTGGGTGAACAAATTATTGTTGAGCAATTGATAGAATTTAGCATAGTTATGAGAATATCTAGGCATGATCATGTATATAGGCATCACGTCCGAGACAAGTAGACCGAAACGATTCTGCATCTACTACTATTACTCCACTCATCGACCGCTATCCAGCATGCATCTAGAGTATTAAGTTAAAAACAGAGTAACGCCTTAAGCAAGATGACATGATGTAGAGGGATAGTTTCATGCAATATGATAAAAACCCCATCTTGTTATCCTCGATGGCAACGATACAATACGTGCCTTGCTGCCTTCTGTCACTAGGAAAGGACACCGCAAGATCGAACCCAAAGCTAAGCACTTCTCCCATGGCAAGAACAATCAATCTAGTAGGCCAAACCAAACAGATAATTCGAAGAGACTTGCAAAGATAACCAATCATACATAAAAGAATTCATAGAAGATTCAAATATTATTCATAGATAGACTTGATCATAAACCCACAATTCATCGGTCTCAACAAACACACCGCAAAAAGAAGATTACATCGAATAGATCTCCACGAGAGAGGGGGAGAACATTGTATTGGGATCCAAAAAGAGAGAAGAAGCCATCTAGCTACTAGCTATGGACCCATAGGTCTGAAGAAAACTACTCACACTTCATCGGAGGGGCTTGGATGATGATGTAGAAGCCCTCCGTGATCGATGCCCCCTCCGGCGGAGCTCCGGAACAGGCCCCAAAATGGGATCTCGTGGATACAGAAAGTTGCGGCGGTGGAATTAGGTTTTTGGCTCCGTCCCCGATCATTTGGGGGTACGTGGATATATATAGGAGGAAGAAGTACGTCGGTGGAGCTTCGAGGGGCCCACGAGGCAGGGGGCGCGCCCGAGGGGGGGCGCGCGCCCCTACCCTCGTGACCACCTCATGGCTTTCTTGACGGAGGGTCCAAGTCTCCTGGATCTTATCTGATGACAAAATCACATTTCTGAAGGTTTCATTCCGTTTGGACTCCGTTTAATATTCCTTTTCTTCGAAACCCTAAAACAGGCAAAAAACAACAATTCTGGGATGGGCCTCCGGTTAATAGGTTAGTCCCAAAAATAATATAAAAGTGGATAATAAAGCCCAACAATGTCTAAAACAGTAGATAATATAGCATGGAGCAATCAAAAATTATAGATACGTTGGAGACGTATCAAGCATCCCCAAGCTTAATTCCTGCTCGTCCTTGAGTAGGTAAATGCTAAAAACAGAATTTTTGATGCGAAGTGCTACTTGGCATAATTTCAATGTAAATCTTCTTAATTGTGGTATGAATATTCAGATTCGAAAGATTCAAGACAAAAGTTCATATTGATATAAAAATAATAATACTTCAAGCATACTAACAAAGCAATTTTGTCTTCTCAAAATATCATGGCCAAAGAAAGCTATCCCTACAAAATCATATAGTCTAGCTATGCTCTATCTTCACCACACAAAGTATTTAAATCATGCACAACCCCGATGACAAGCCAAGCAATTGTTTCATACTTTTGACATTTTCAAAACTTTTTCAATCTTCACGCAATACATGAGCATGAGCCATGGATATAGCACTATAGGTGGAATAGAATGGTGGTTGTGGAGAAGACAAAAAGGGAGAAGATAGTCTCACATCAACTAGGCGTATCAACGGGCTATGGAGATGCCCATCAATAGATATCAATGTGAGTGAGTAGGGATTGCCATGCAACGGATGCACTAGAGCTATAAGTATATGAAAGCTCAAAAGGAACTAAGTGGGTGTGCATCCAACTTGCTTGCTCACGAAGACCTAGGGCATTTTGAGGAAGCCCGTCATTGGAATATACAAGCCATGTTCTATAATGAAAAATTCCCACTAGTATATGAAAGTGACATAATGAGAGACTCTCTATCATGAAGATCATGGTGCTACTTTGAAGCACAAATGTTGTAAAAGGATAGTAACATTGTCCCTTCTCTCCTTTTCTCTCATTTTTTTATTTGGGCCTTTCTCTTCTCTTTTTTTATGGCCTCTTTTTTTCGTCCGGAGTCTCATCCCGACTTGTGGGGGAATCATAGTCTCCATCATCCTTTCCTCACTGGGACAATGCTCTAATAATGATGATCATCACACTTATATTTACTTACAACTCATGAATTACAACTTGATTCTTAGAACAAAATATGACTCTATATGAATGCCTCCGGCGGTGTACCGGGATATGCAATGAATCAAGAATGACATGTATGAAAGAATTATGAACGGTGGCTTTTGTCACAAATACTATGTCAACTACATGATCATGCTAGCAATATGACAATGATGGAGCGTGTCATAATGAAAGGAACGGTGAAAGTTGCATGGAAATATATCTCGGAATGGCTATGGAAATGCCATGATAGGTAGGTATGGTGGCTGTTTTGAGGAAGGTATTTGGTGGGTGTATGATACCGGCGAAAAGTGCGCAGTATTAGAGAGGCTAGCAATGGTGGAAGGAAGGAAAGTGCATATAATCCATGGACTCAACATTAGTCGTAAAGAACTCATATACTTATTGCAAAAATCTAGAAGTTATCAAAGCAAAGTATTACGCGCATGCTCCTAGGGGGATAGATTGGTAGGAAAAGACCATCGCTCATCCCTGACCGCCACTCATAAGGAAGACAATCAATAAATAAATCATGCACCGACTTCATCACATAACGGTTCACCATACGTGCATGCTACGGGAATCACAAACTTTAACACAAGCATTTCTCAAATTCACAACTACTCAACTAGCATGACTCTAATATCACCATCCTCATATCTCAAAACAATTATCAAGCATCAATTTCTTCTTAGTATTCAACACACTCATACGAAAGTTTTATTATTAATCTTGCATACCAAGCATATTAGGATTTTAAGAAAATTACCATGATATTAAGACTCTCAAAATAATCTAAGTGAAGCATGAGAGATCAATAGTTTCTATAAAACAAATCCACCACCGTGCTCTAAAAGATATAAGTGAAGCACATAGAGCAAAACTATAAAGCTCAAAAGATATAAGTGAAGTACATAGAGTATTCTATCAAATTCCAAATCATGTATGGCTCTCTCAAAAGGTGTGTACAGCAAGGATTATTGTGGTAAACTAATAAGCAAATACTCAAACCATAGAAGACGCTCCAAGAAAAACACATATCATGTGGTGAATAAAAATATAGCTCCAAGTAAAGTTACCGATAGAATTAGACGAAAGAGGGGATGCCTTCCGGGACATCCCCAAGCTTTGGATTTTAGGTGTCCTTAGATTATCTTGGGGGTGCCATGGGCATCCCCAAGCTTAGGCTCATTCCACTCCTTGTTCCATAATCCATCAAATCTTTACCCAAAACTTGAAAACTTCACAACACAAAACTTAAAGTAGAAAACTTGTGAGCTCCGTTAGCGAAAGAAAACAAAAGACCACTTCAAGGTACTGTAATGAAATCATTCTTTATTTATATGGGTGTTATACCTACTGTATTCCAACTTCTCTATGGTTTATAAACTATTTTACTAGCCATAGATTCATCAAAATAAGCAAACAACACACGAAAAACAGAATCTGTCAAAAACAGAACAGTCTGTAGTAATCTGTAGCTAGCGCAAGATATGGAACCCAAAAAATTCTAAAATAAGTTGCTGGACGTGAGGAATTTATATATTAATCATCTTCAAAAATAATTAACTAAATATAACTTTCCAAATAAAAATGACAGCAGTTCTCGTGAGCGCTAAAGTTTCTGTTTTTTACAGCAAGTTCAACAAGACTTTCCCCAAGTCTTCCCAACGGTTCTACTTGGTACAAACACTAATTAAACACAAAAAACACAACCAAAACAGAGGCTAGATAATTTATTTATTACTAAACAGTATCAAAAAGAAAGGAATAAAAATAAAATTGGGTTGCCTCCCAACAAGCGCTATCGTTTAACGCCCCTAGCTAGGCATAACAAGCAAGAATAGATCTAGGTATTGCCATCTTTGGTAGGCAATCCATAAGTGTCTCTCATGATAGACTCATATGGTAATTTTATTTTCTTTCTAGGGAAGTGTTCCATGCCCTTTTTTAATGGAAATTGGAATCTAATATTCCCTTCCTTCATATCAATAATTGCACCAACCGTTCTAAGGAAAGGTCTGCCGAGAATGATAGGCAAGAAGGATTGCAATCTATATCAAGAACGATAAAATATACGGGCACATAATTCCTATATGCAACAATAAGAACATCATTAATTCTTCCCATAGGTTTCTTAATAGTGGAATCCGCAAGATGCAAGTTTAGAGAGCAATCATCAAAATTACGGAAATCTAGCAAATCACACAAAGTTTTGGGAATAGTAGAGACACTAGCACCCAAATCACACAAAGCATAAAACTCATAATCTTTAATTTTAATTTTAATAGTAGGTTCCCACTCATCATAAAGTTTTCTAGGGATAGAAACTTTCAACTCAAGTTTTTCTTCATAAGATTGCATCAAGGCATCAACGATATGTTTAGTAAACGCTTTATTTTGACTATAAGCATGAGGAGAATTTAGCACGGATTGCAACAAGGAAATACAATCAATCAAAGAGCAATTTTCATAGTCAAATTCCTTGAAATCCATAATAGTGGGTTTAGCAACATCTAGGGTTTTAATTTCTTCAATCCCACTTTTATCAAATTTAGCATCAAGATCAACAAATTCCAAATTCTTAGAATGCCTTATAGGTGAAGGTGGATCATATTCAGTCCCATCATTATCAAGATTCATATTGCAAAACAAAGATTTAATAGGGGACACATCAATAACTTTTAGATCTTCATCTTTATTTTCATAGGAACTAGAAGAACACGCTTTAATAAAGGCATCTTTCATAGCACGTGTCCTAGCAGTTCTTTCCTTGCACTCGTCAATGGAAATTCTCATGGCTTTGAGAGACTCATTGATATCATGCTTAGGTGGAATAGATCTAAGTTTCAAAGAATCAACATCAAGAGCAATTCTATCAACGTTCCTAGCCAAATCATCAATCTTAAGCAATTTTCTTCAATCAAAGCATTAAAATTCTTTTGCAAAGTAATAAATTCTTTAATATTAGACTCAAAATCAGAGGGCATATTATTATAATTTCCATAAGAATTGTTGTAGGAATTACCATAATTATTAGAGGGATTACTAGGATAAGGTCTAGGGTTGAAATTTCCTCTATACACGTTGTTACCAAAATTGTTCCTACCAACAAAATTCACATCCATAGATTCATTATTATTCTCAATCAAAGTAGACAAGGGCACATCATTAGGATCAGAAGAAAAACTCTTATTAGCAAATAATTTCATAAGTTCATCCATCTTTCCACTCAAAACATTAATTTCTTCTATCGCATGCACCTTTTTAGTAGATCTTTCAGTATGCCATTGAGAAAAATTAACCATAATAGTATCTAGGAGTTTAGTAGCTTCTCCTAAAGTGATTTCCATAAAAGTGCCTCCCGTGGCCGAATATAAAAGATTTCTAGAAGCAAAATTCAATCCGGCATAAATTTTTTGTATAATCATCCACAAATTCAAATCATGAGTAGGGCAATTACGTATCATTAATTTCATTCTCTCCCAAGCTTGTGCAACATGTTCATGATCAAGTTGTTTAAAATTCATAATATCGTTTCTAAGAGAGATGATCTTAGCGGGAGGAAAATACTTAGAGATAAAAGCATCTTTACACTTGTTCCATGAATCAATATTATTTTTAGGCAAAGATGAAAACCAAGCTTTAGCACGATCTCTAAGCGAAAAAGGAAATAGCTTCAATTTAACAATATCATTATCGACATCTTTTTTCTTTTGCATGTCACACAAATCAACGAAGCTATTAAGATGTGTAGCGGCATCTTCACTAGGAAGGCCGGAGAACGGATCTTTCATGACAAGATTCAACAAAGCAGTATTAATTTCACATGATTCAGCATCGGTAAGAGGAGCAATCGGAGTGCTAAGGAAATCATTATCATTGATATTGGTGAAGTCACACAATTTAGTATTATCTTGAGCCATCGCGACAAACAAGCAATCCAACGCACGAGCAAACAAAGAGCAAACGGGCGAAAGAGGCAAATAGAGAGGGAGGATAGAGAGAGAGGGCGAATAAAAGAGCAAGGGTGAAGTGGGGGAGAGGAAAACAAGAGGCAAATGGCAAATAATATTATGCGGGAGATAGGGATTGTGATGGGTACTTGGTATGTTGACTTTTGTGTAGACTCCCCGGCAACGGCGCCAGAAATTCTTCTTGCTACCTCTTGAGCACTGCGTCGGATTTCCCCGAAGATGAAGGGATGATGCAACAAAGTAGCGTAAGTATTTCCCTCAGTTTTTGAGAACCAAGGTATCAATCCAGTAGGAGGCTATGCTCGAGTCCCTCGTACCTACACAAAACAATAGCTCAACGCAACCAACGCGCTTAGGGGTTGTCAATCCCTTCACGGTCACTTACGAAAGTGAGATCTGATAGAGATGATAAATAATATTTTTGGTATTTTTGGTATAGAGATGCAAAGTAAATAAAGTAAAAGCAAAGCAATAATAAAGTGATGGAGATTGGTATGATGCGAAAGAGACCCGGGGGCCATAGGTTTCACTAGTGGCTTCTCTCAAGAGCATAAGTATTCTATGGTGGGTGAACAAATTACTGTTGAGCAATTGACAAAATTTAGCATAGTTATGAGAATATCTAGGCATGATCATGTATATAGGCATCACGTCCGAGACAAGTAGACTGAAACGATCTGCATCTACTACTATTACTCCACTCATCGACCGCTATCCAGCATGCATCTAGAGTATTAAGTTAAAAACAGAGTAACGCCTTAAGCAAGATGACATGATGTAGAGGGATAGTTTCATGCAATATGATAAAAAACCCCATCTTGTTATCCTCGATGGCAATGATACAATACGTGCCTTGCTGCCCCTTCTATCACTGGGAAAGGACACCGCAAGATCGAACCTAAAGCTAAGCACTTCTCCCATGGCAAGAACAACCAATCTACGAGGCCAGACCAAACTGATAATTTGAAGAGACTTGCAAAGATAACCAATCATACATAAAAGAATTCAGAGAAGATTCAAATATTACTCATAGATAGACTTGATCATAAACCCACAATTCATCGGTCTCAACAAACACACCGCAAAAAGAAGATTACATCGAATAGATCTCCACGAGAGAGGAGGAGAACATTGTATTGAGATCCAAAAAGAGAGAAGAAGCCATCTAGCTACTAGCTATGGACCCGTAGGTCTGAAGTAAACTACTCACACTTCATCGGAGGGGCTTGGATGATGATGTAGAAGCCCTCCGTGATCGATGCCCCCTCCGGCAGATCTCCGGAACAGGCCCCAAGATGGGATCTCGTGGATACAAAAAGTTGTGGCGGTGGAATTAGGTTTTTGGCTCCGTCCCCGATCGTTTGGGGGTACGTGGATATATATAGGAGGAAGAAGTACGTCAGTGAGCTTTGAGGGGCCCACGAGGCAGGGGGCGCGCCCTAGGGGGGCGTAGGGGGGCGTGCCCCCTACCCTCGTGACCACCTCGTGGCTTTCTTGATGGAGGGTCCAAGTCTCCTGGATCTTATTTGATGAGAAAATCACGTTTCCGAAGGTTTCATTCCGTTTGATATTCCTTTTCTTCGAAACCCTAAAACAGGCAAAAAACATCAATTCTGGGATGGGCCTCCGGTTAATAGGTTAGTCCCAAAAATAATATAAAAGTGGATAATAAAGCCCAATAATGTCTAAGATAGTAGATAATATAGCATGGAGCAATCAAAAAATATAGATACGTTGGAGACGTATCACCTCCACGGGCTATTGTTCATCCACCGTCGACCTCCTCCAGCCTCCACCTGTGACTGTTCATCCACGGGCTCATGTTCATCCAGCCTCCACCGGCTACTGTTCAACCAACCCTCTCCACGGCGTCCTGTTCAACCACCCCTCCATGGGCTACTGTTCAACCAGCCCTCCACCGGCTACTGTTCAACCAGCCCTCCACCGACTACTGTTCAACCAGCCCTCCACGGGGTTCTATTCATCCAGCCCTCCACAGGGTCTTGTTCATCCACCAGCTTGATCGATCGGGGTACTGTTCATCCAGTAGCAACGGCCTCTACTACCACGGGTTCCTGTTCATCCAGCCCCCACCGGGAACTGTTCATCCAAACCCCCCAACAATGCTCATTGTTCATCCAGAGGCAGCATCGATCGGCTTCAGTTAGCAGCAGTAGCGAAGGAATCGCTTGATCGGGTTCAGTTAACAGCCATTGGTCGATCGCTCGGGTTCAGTGTAACGCGTAGCCTGTAGTGCAATCGCCCGGGTTCAGTTAGAGCCCAATGCCTCGCCCGGGTTCAGTTAGAGCGCAACGCCTCGCACACATGCACGTACGTACGAGAGAAACACGCATCGCTCGACCCCCGAGCAGCCACCGTAACCGGGAACTCCTCGATATTTTCCGCGCCCTCGCTTCTACCACGATTTTTTCCGTCATGGACGGCCCAAAGAATGTCATGCAGCTGCGTCTCCGGCCCGCCCAGGACGAAAAGCCCATTTTTTGTTATGATTTTTATCATAGAAGTAGGACCCCACCACATCTATGATGATACCAGGTTTTGTCACAATTATTGTCATAGAAGTGTCATAAGTATGACATAATTTTTTTTGTTTGGCCCAAAATGTCACGAATGTGTCTTTTTTTGTAGTGTCACAATCGCAACATTACCGGAACTATCAAGAAGAAGCAACACCGGCAGAAGCAAACAACACGGTAAACACACAACACACAAACATGGCATGATGCGCAACCAAGTATGATGCATGTCCAGTTTAATGATTCATGGCATGGCAAAGCGCAACAAACAACACTACAAATTAAGTGGAGCTCAATATGCAATGAGTTGCATATTGACGAAGCACCACGTTCAATTATTTAGTTCGCTCTTGTTTATGAACAAGACAAGATTAAATGTTGGTTAACATGGCAAGAGGTGAAACATAATAAAACTACCTATCTAGGCAAGTTAAAAAGAGTCCGGAACAACAAACTACAATACTAGAAAATCCTCGTATGCATATTTCAAAATTTGCTACTGTTCTGCCCTATACACAATTTTAGAGTTGTTAAACATGCAAAGTAATGCTACCAAGTTAATCTATGCATTTTCTACCCCATTTACATATAAAGTTTATTAGATCCGGAGCTACAGTTATTTAGTTATGAAATAAAGCATTTTAACATGTCATTTAGCAAATTAAAAGCAAACAGCATTTTAAACATTTTAAACATGGATGAAAGTTGGAAATTATGAAACTAGAAAAAATTCTAAGCATTTTACATATATAAATTATTTACATGTGATGCACGGTTGTGGAGATATTATATGCATGAACATGGAGGGTTTTTCTGCAAAACTGTAAATCCTGGGATAATTAGCAAAATCACGGAACCTAAAAAAACCTATATAGGCCGAAACTGACTAGCCCGACAGAGAGAAGGGGCTGCTGCTCACATTGGGCTGGCAAAAATGCACGGAGCTTGGCCGCGATCGCGCAGGGCCTTCGAGGCGGGGATGCTCGGCCTTGGCACTGCACAACCGACGTGGACGCATGTGTCCACGCACGGGCGAGGCGCACGGTCAACGAAGCAGGGGACCGAGAGGGACTTGGCGCTAGCCTCGTCCTCACTGAAGAGTGAAGATGCAGAAGAGGTGGCTCGCGGCGGCGGCGGGAACTTGGCACGACGATGTCGAGCGGCAGCGTCGTGGAGGAAGATCGATAACGCAGCTGCGGGCACAGGGAGGCGTGGCTCCGACGGGCATGGCCGGAGACGAGGTGCAGAAGGCTGGCGAGGGACTTGGCGAGGCTAGCAGCTGACGAGGATGGATGGATCCGACATACTGGAGCTTGGCAGGGCCAGCCATGGCGATGAGCGGCGACGGGTTTCCTTGTAGAGAGACATGAACTATGAGAAAGAGAGAGTGAGAGATAGAGGGAAACATGGGAAGGGAGTATGGGCAGCACGGTGGTGCTTGAGCACCAGGCGAGGTAGGGAGGAGGCCGGCGGCATGACCTGCTGTTGTTGTCGTCAGCGACATGGACGTGCAAGGCACCGGGGAAGCACGGGTGTCCATGGCCAGGGGTTGGAGCTCCTGTGCGAAGAAAACACGAAGAAGAGCTGGAGCTTACAGAAAAAATGAAGGAAGAGAAGGGGTGTGGGGAGGAAGGAGGCGGTATGGGCCTGCGGGAGGAGGTCGCCGGCAGCGAGGTTCGCCGGGGCGGCGGGTCGCGAGGAGGAGGAGCGCTTGGGCGCTGTTCCTTCTTGGGGTGGAGTGATACGTCTCCAACGTATCTATAATTTTTTATTGTTCCATGCTATTATATTATCAACCTTGGATGTTTTATATGCATTTATATGCTATTTTATATGATTTTTGGGACTAACCTATTAACCTAGAGCCCAGTGCCAGTTTCTGTTTTTCCCTTGTTTCAGTGTTTCGCAGAAAAGGAATATCAAACGGAGTCCAAACGGAATGAAACATTCGGAAAAGTTATTTTTGGAAAGAAAGCAATACAGGAGACTTGGAGTGCACGTCAGGGGATCAACGAGGAGAGCACGAGGCAGGGGGGCGCGCCCACCCCCCTGGGCGCGCCCTCCACCCTCGTGGGCCCCTCGTGGCTCCCCTGATGTATTTCTTCCACCTATATATATCCATATACCCTAAAACTATTAGGGAGCACAATAGATAGGGAGTTCTGCCGCCAGAAGCCTCCGTAGCCACCAAAAACCAATCTAGACCCATTCCGGCACCCTGCCGGAGGGGGATTCCCTCTCCGGTGGTCATATTCATCATCCCGGTGCTCTCCATGACGAGGAGGGGGTAGTTCTCCCTCGGGGCTGAGGGTATGTACCAGTAGCTATGTGTTTGATCTCTCTCTCTCTCTCTCTCTCTCTCTCTCGTGTTCTTGAGGTGGTACGATCTTGATGTATCGCAAGCTTTGCTATTATAGTTGGATCTTATGATGTTTCTCCCCCTCTACTCTCTTGTAATGGAGTGAGTTTTCCCTTTGAAGTTATCTTATCGGATTGATTCTTTAAGGATTTGAGAACACTTGATGTATGTCTTGCGTGGGATACCTGTGGTGACAATGGGGTATTCTATGATCCACTTGATGTATGTTTTGGTGATCAACTTGCGGGTTCTGCCCATGAACCTATGCATAGGGGTTGGCACACGTTTTCGTCTTGACTCTCCGGTAGAGACTTTGGGGCACTCTTTGAAGTTCTTTGTGTTGGTTGAATAGATGAATCTGAGATTGTGTGATGCATATCGTATAATCACACCCACAGATACTTGAGGTGACATTGGAGTATCTAGGTGACATTAGGGTTTTGGTTGATTTGTGTCTTGAGGTGTTATTCTAGTACGAACTCTAGGGCTGTTTGTGACACTTATAGGAATAGCCCAACGGATTGATTGGAAAGAATAACTTTGAGGTGGTTTCGTACCCTACCATAATCTCTTCGTTTTCTCTCTACTATCAGTGACTTTGGGTGACTCTTTGTTTCATGTTGAGGGATAGTTATGTGATCCAATTATGTTATTATTGTTGAGAGAACTTGCACTAGTGAAAGAATGAACCCTAGGCCTTGTTTCCTAGCATTGCAATACTGTTTGTGCTCACTTTTATCATTAGTTACACTACAAAAAAAGATACATCCGTGACATTTTGGGCTGAATGAATTTTTTTCTGTCATACATATGACACTTCTATGACGATAATTGTGACAAAACCCGGTATCATCATAGATGTGGTGGGCTCCTACTTCTATGAAAAAAATCATGACAGAAAATGGGCTTTTCGTCCTGGGCGGGCCGGAGACGCAGCTGCATGACATTCTTTGGGCCGTCCATGATGGAAAAAACCGTGGTAGAAGCGAGGGGGAGGAAAATTTCGGGGAGTTCCCGGTTACGGTGGGAGGTTGGGGGCCGAGCGATGCGCTTTCCTCTCGTACACGTACGCGCGTGTGTGCGAGGCGTTGGCTCTAACTGAACCCGAGCGAGGCGTTGGGCTCTAACTAAACCCGAGCGATTGCACTGCAGGCTACGCGTTACTGAACCCGAGCGATCGATCGATGGCTGTTACCTGAACCCGATCGAGCGATTCCTTCGCTACTGCTGCTAACTAAAGCCGATCGATGCTGCCTCTGGGATGAACAGTGAGCGTTGCGGGGGGGGGGGGGGGGGGGGGGGGGGGGGGGGGGGGGGGGGGGGGGGTTGGATGAACAGTGAGCGGTGGCGTTGCCTCTGGATGAACAGGACCCCCGTGGTGTGGTGGAGGGCTGGATGAACAGTAGACGGTGGAGGGGTGCCCGTGGAGGGGTGGTTGAACAGGACCCCGTGGTGTGGAGGGCTAGATGAATGGTAGACGGTGGAGGGGTGCCCGTGGAGGGGTGGTTGAACAGTAGCTGTGATAGCCTAGTGTAAGTTGCTTGCTTATTTATTTCCTTGTTGTCTTGTTTATTTGTTTGCTTGTAGTCAGTGCAGTTCTTTTTCTGTGGTTTGCTAGTGGCTGCAATAACCTATCTTTTAAAACTAGGCCATAATAACCATGGGCTAATATTTACTGTAGTGACACTAGGCCTCCTACGGGCCGTAGAAATAGTGGGCCTTCTATGGGCCATATAAACAGTAGGCCTTCTACAGGCCGTAGAAACAATGGGCCTTCTATGGGCCATAGAAACAATGGGCCTTCTATGGGCCGTATCATCAATGGGCCTTATACGGGCCGTATGATCGATTGGCCAAACATGGGCCAAACAGACCGCATTCTGGCCGTAAATGGGCTAGAGTTGGAATCATCCGTTCATGGGCCGACCATAACGGCCCGTCGTTAATAGGCCGTATTTGATGACGCTATGAAAATGGCCCAACGTATTAACGGACCACAAACGGGCCGACTGTAAGCACGGGCTGAATTTGGCCCACAAGCAGAAAATGACAGTAACGGGCCGTAAGTAAAAGAATGCTGGAAAATAGCCCAAGAATAAATGGGCTCTGAGAAGGCCGAAAGATAACATGGGCTGGAAACGGCCCAACGGAATAACGGTCCATCAATGGGTATAAAGTGATACACTGTTTTTTGCGGGCCAGTTTCACCACGGGCCATTAATGGGTGTAAAATGATACACTGTTCATTACGGGCCAGTTTCACCACGAGCCGTTAATAGGCCAAGAGTTACATAGGGCCTCATATGGGCTGAAAGACGTCATGGGCCATACATGGGCCAGAAGTGAAAACAGGCTAGAATCATATTGGATGGCCCAGATGACACTACTGGGCCTAATTCGAATAGGGCGTAACGGGCCTTGGGTTAGCGGGTTGTAAATGGGCTACATGCGAACAGGCCGTTAACAGGCTTTCCATGGGCCGGCCCGCCACCTTTTGGCCAAGTCAGATGGGCCGGCCTTTTCACAAGAATGGGCCTTTGTTGGGCCGTGCCACGTGTCGACGTATCATAGGCGCCTTCTGTCCAATGAGTGGATGGCATCTGTCCCAGCGATGAGCCGACATGTGTTTCCTCCAGCCAATGATGATTTTACACGTGGAAAATCCCCATTGGTCGGGGCTGTTAATGGGTTATCGGATCCAAAACCCGCCCCGATAGCTTAACGGCATTCCGTTACGGTGGATGCCACGTGTTGGTCACCCTTGACGAAAGCACTTCTGTGACGCGCGATTTATCGTCATGGAAGTGGAAACTTCCGTGATGATAATTTTGGTAATGTCATGAAACACTTCTACGACAACACATGTATGGCTATCTTGATTCTGTCATAAAATCGCCATGGATGTACATGCATGACAAAAAACGCGACCTACTGTGACAAACACGTATCATCACGGAAGTGTATTTTTTTGTAATGTTACCTTGCTGTTTTTATATTTTCAGATTACAAAAACCTTTATCTACCATCCATATACCACTTGTATCACCATCTCTTCGCCGAACTAGTGCACCTATACAAATAACCATTGTATTGGGTGTGTTGGGGACACAAGAGACTCTTTGTTATTTGGTTGCAGGGTTGCTTGGGAGAGACCATCTTCATCCTATGCCTCCTACGGATTGATAAACCTTAGGTCATCCACTTGAGGGAAATTTGCTACTGTTCCACAAACCTCTGCACTTGGAGGCCCAACAACGTCTACAAGAAGAAGGTTGTGTAGTAGACATCAAGCTCTTTTCTGGCGCGGTTGCCGGGGAGGTGGGTGCTTGAAGGTATATCTTTAGATCTTGCAATCGAGTCTTTTAGTTTCTTGTTTTATCACTAGTTTAGTTTATAAAATAAAACTACAAAAATATGGAATTGACTTTGCCTCATACGCTTCATCTTTTTAATATCTTTCGTGAGTACGATGGAAAGGAAAATTGTGCCAAAGTGTTAGAAGAAGAATGCATTAAAATGTTTGGCACTAAATCTTTGAATGATGAGCATGATTGCAATGTTGTTAGTATGAACTCCTTTAATATCCATAGTACTAATGATGATTGCAGTAGTTATGATGAAAATGTCTCCTATAAACTTGTCAATTTTTGTGGCGTGCATTGGGTTTGCAAGTACACACCAAATTGGGAAGATAGATATTGCAAGAGGAATAAGCATTTAGAAACTAAATTGTTGCAAGAAAGGCTAGATGTTTGTGCTGAAAGTTTAAATTTTCTTGGCCACACTTGTGAACTTTGCAATGAACGGGGTCATCTAACCATCCGATGCAAATTGTTTCATGATCTAATCGTGTCCAAAAAATTGTGATGACTTGATTCCCCTTGCACATTATAATGAACTTAGTTTGCTTATGGGTTACGAAGAAATGAAACGTATAACTAAGCATCTTCCAGAATTTGCCCGTTATAAACTTCTTGATTTTGATCTACAAGAAATTTATATGTATTGTGCGGTGAATTGCATTGAAAATCCTTATATTGCCAATTACATAAAGAAAAGAAAACAAATAGAAGATGAAGAGAATACTAATGAAAGGGAAGAGACTTCCCAATATCCTCCTATTATTTCTTTTGATGAATCAGGTAACGAGGAGGAGCCCTCTATTCAACCAATCTCATTTATAAGGAGCTCCAAAAATACGATTGAACCCACACATGATGTGGTGAACAAGAAGAAAAGAAAAAGGAAGAAAGGTAAAAAGATATCTCTCCCAAATAACGTTGCTCCTATTATTGTTGTGCCTCATGAAAATGAATCAAAAATAATTGTGGAAGATGATGCACTTGATGATGATCTCGTTATGCCTATTGCTTGTTGTAATGATTATGATTGGGAAGATAATGATACTCCTTATGATCTTGAAAATCTTTTTGGCACTTGCTTGGAAGAATATGATAATTGCTATACTATTGGTGCCATCCATACTATTAATGATCAGAGTGATTATGTTTATGATATGAAAAGGCCCAAGCTTGGGGATGCTATGTTTGATGAAGATGATTTTTTTGAGAATATATTTGCTGCAATTAATGTTTTTCCCAAGCTTGGGGATGCCCCGGAAGGCATCCCCTCTTTCGTCTTCGTTCATCGGTAACTCTACTTGGAGCTATATTTTTATTCACCACATGATATGTGTTTTGCTTGGAGCATCATTTTATTTTCTTTAGTTTTGCTTTCTGTTTGAATAAAATACCAAGATCTGAAATTCTTAAATGTTAGAGAGTCTTCACATAGTTGTATAATTATTCGACTACTCATTTATCTTCTATATCTTTTGGAGTAGTTTGTCATTTGCTCTAGTGCTTCACTTATATCTTTTTTAGAGCACGGCGATGGTTTTATTTTGAAGAAATAGATGAATTCTCATGATTCACTTATATTATTTTGAGAGTCTTTAGAACAACATGGTAGTTTGCTTTGGTTATGAAACTAGTCCTAATATGATGGGCATCCAAGAGAGATATAATAAAAACTTTCATATAGAGTGCATTGAATGCTAAGAGAAGTTTGATACTTGATAATTGTTTTGAGATATGGAGATGGTGATATTAGAGTCGTGCTAGTTTAGTAGTTGTGAATTTGAGAAAGGCTTGTGTTGAAGTTTGTGATTCCCGTAGCATGCACGTATGGTGAACCATTATGTTAAGAAGTCGGAGCATGATGTATTTATTGATTGTCCTCCTTATGAGTGGCGGTCGGGGATGAGCGATGGTCTTTTCCTACCAATCTATCCCCCTAGGAGCATGCGCGTAGTACTTTGTTTCGATAACTAATAGATTTTTGCAATAAGTATGTGAGTTCTTTATGACTAATGTTGAGTCCATGGATTATACGCACTCTCGCCCTTCCACCATTGCTAGCCTCTCTAATACCTCGCACCTTTAGCCGGTATCATAAACCCACCATATACCTTCCTCAAAACAGCCACCATACCTACCTATTATGGCATTTCCATAGCCATTCCGAGATATATTGCCATGCAACTTTCCACCGTTCCTTTCATTATGACACGCTCCATCATTGTCATATTGCTAGCATGATCATGTAGTTGACATTGTATTTGTGGCAAAGCCACCATTCATAATTATTTTATATAAGTCATTCATGCATCATTGCTATCCCAGTACACCGCCACAGGCATTCATATAGAGTCATACTTTGTTCTAGTATCGAGTTGTAATCCTTGAGTTGTAAATTAATAGAAGTGTGATGATCATCATTAATAGAGCATTGTCCCAAATAAAAAAACGAAAGGCCAAAAAAAGACCAAAAAAGGGCCAAATAAAAAAATATAAAAAGGAACAATGCTACTATCCTTTTTTTCACACTTGTGCTTCAAAGTAGCACCATGATCTTCATGATAGAGAGTCTCCTATGTTATCACTTCCATATACTAGTGGGAATTTTTTATTATAGAACTTGGCTTGTATATTCCAATGATGGGCTTCCTCAAATTTCCCTAGGTCTTCGTGAGCAATCAAGTTGGATGCACACCCACTTAGTTTCTTCGTGAGTAGATGAGAATACAAGATAAAGGCTTACACTCGCCACAAGATACAACATCAATACAACAGTTCATCAATACATAGCAATCACCATACAGACAAGCAGGATCCAACTACGGATGGAATCAAACAAAAAAAGAAGAACGACATCCACCCTGCTAATCGCAGGCTCTCGACCTGGATCCTATTTCCCTTGATCGAAGAAGGAGAACTCCAAACAAGCGAGCATCGCACTCGCGTCAAACCATCGCGTTACCTATACCTACAACTGTTGTTGTAGTAATCTGTGAGCCACAAAGGACTCAGCAATCCCACTACCATCGGTATCAAGACTAGCAAAGCTTAATGGGTATGGAAAGGATAACTGGTGAGGTTGCAGCAGTGTAACATTCCAAATTGAAAATTTGGAATGTTACACATAGATCATTCTTGCATATCATATTTTATTGCATTTCGTCTCGCGATCCTTGAAATCCTAAGCAACTCAAGGACCCTCGGATAGAGTTGGGGATTTCCCAGATTTCATATTTGATTTTTATCAAATATTGAAACAAGGACTTTTGGTTTTAATTATTTTTCTCTCTGAAAATATTTCATATTAAAATATATGAGAGGAGATAATATGACTTCTCCAAAATAAATTAAATATTGGTGGAAAATACTAAAATCAATTTTTTCTTTGATTTGGATTTTTATTGCAATTTTGTTTGCATTAGAAAAGTTACACATTTTCAAAATTGCATTTTAGGGCCAAGAAAATGTTCATCTCGTTCTAAATATTTTATTTACATGGAGAAAATTTGTTTTGCCATTTTTACAATTTTATTTTATTTTCTAGGATTTATTTGAGTTTCGGCGTAATTTAAAAAAAACACGCCAAGGCCTAGCTGGGCCGAAGCCCAGCGCCGGCCCACCTCCCCGCGTCGTCGTCTCCTAGCGGGAGACCGCGCTGCCGCCGCCGCCGAACAGGAGTCCGGCTCAGACTCCGTTACCGCGCCGTGCCCCCTCCCCCAAGGCACCACCCCCTCCTTATATACCCACTCCGCCCCGCCACCACCGCCACCACCACCCGCCGCCCGCCGCCTCGCCCGCGTCGCGCCGCCTCGCCACTACCGCGCCACCTCGCTGTGCCGCCCTGCCGCCGCTGCCGTGCCGCCTCGCCGCTGCCGCGCCTCGCCCTGCCGTCGCCGCCGCGTCTCGCTGGACCGACGAGGCAGCCGCCGGTTTTTTTAAAAGAAAACCGATCCGTTTTTTTTACAGAAAACCCTAGTCGTTCTTTTTGGTTCGCCAGTTTTTTCCGTTTTTTCTTTTTAGCGAACGTTCATTCGGACGTTCGTTTTAACAAACGGTTTTTGTCCGTTAGTTACACATAACGAACACTCGTTCGTTAGCCTGTTCGTCAGTTTCTTTTTATCGGATTATTCCATGATTATTTCTGATCGTGATTTCTGATCCGATTTTCGTTCTAGTTTATCTTTTCGCTCGTTAGTCGGAATCAGGCGATTTAAACGCCTAGATCTTCGTCTCGAGACCCTCTTTCCGCTTAACCAACTTGCACAAGTTTTTGCTACTATAAAATTTGACCTAGGTCCAGATTAGTAAACGGATCTTGTTTCTTTCGTCGTTTGAGTTTCATTGCTCCATTCGATTTGATCCCTTTTGCAAACCGGAGTTCTTAAGTTGAACTTTCTGGTTAGATCCTCTTATTTGAGATTTACCCGTGTTTTCTTTGCTTGATTGCTTATGTATGCTATTGTTTGTTTGCGATATAATTCCCGGAGTGCGAAGCGTGTTATTTGGAGTCTCTAGGTTACGCGGATCGTCACCAAGACAAGTAACACTTTGATCATACCCCTTTATCACCCAGTTTTTATGCATTAGTTCCAATCCCCAAACATTGCATGGTTAGGATGTCATTAACATGTGGGTTGGGAAGTAGTTGATGAGGTAGAACCTATTACCCTGTTACATTCAAACCCTTGGGAGTTACTTCTACGCGTTGCTTATATTGCTATGCTATGCTCGTAGATGTGGTTTGGGTGAGTGAAAGCCATGACAGATGTGAGATTGTTAATTAATGGTTCAACTTAAGGTGGCAACTTAAATACACATCTGGGTGGATTGAGGCACTGGAGTACCCAATGTTGCCTCTATTTTTTTGGAAATCCCGGAGTACCCGTGTGATCTTCCTATGGACCGCCACCCAGGCTCAAAGGGAACTGAGATGATTCATGCTAGAAACTTACGTGTGCAGCCACAAGCTATTATGGGCTCTAGCATAGTTGAGTAAGTCACGTGAAGCTCTTGAAGAGGTGGATCAGCAGGTAGTGGGATTGTAGGTTTGGTATGGTCTGCTCGGAGTAAAGAGTTAATGTTTCTGAAAGACTATGTCTCGGTCATCCGTTTCTCAAACACCATGTAGTGCGAGAAAATCAACAGAGGCGATCGAGTCTTGTGGGGAAAAGTGCGCAAACCTCTGCAGAGTGTACAAACTAATCATGGTTAGCTGTGTCCCCTGTTATGGACAAATCTTGAGTATCTAGTACTTGGAGTATCTTAAGTATCTCATCACTGTAAATTAATATTGTTGGGTTGATAATTACTTTAATTGGGATTGAGTTGGAGGAACCTTCTCAATGATGTTTCAACTACCATGATAGTTAAATAAAATCCATTCCTTTGTTGTAGGGGAAAATTGGCTTTTCGCAAAACTATAACCCTAGAGCTTTCCACCAGCCAAATGTGCATGTAGTGATAGCATTATTCCGTTCTTGCTCTAGTGTTATTTTGCCAGCATATTCCATGTGCTGACCCGTTTCGGGCTGCAACGTATTATGCTGCAGACTTTTCAAACGAAGAGTAAGGTTCGTTAGGTCGTTGCCGTGCAGCTCATCTATGTTGTTGGAGTTGATGGACTCACTTTATCTTCCAAGCCTTCCGCTGTTATCGTATTAGATGGCCTTAAGCCATATTTATTGTAATAAGTTTTCTTTGGAGACATTCGATGTAATAAGTGTGTGATTGCTACTCTGTTATAAATCCTCGAGTACTTTGTTTGTCAGCATTACTGATCCAGGGATGACACTGAAGCACGACGACTTGACCGTTTGAGGTCGGGTCGCTACAAGATGGTATCAGAGCACACGCTGAGTGTAGGACACGACCACTAAGCTACAGCCATGGATCACTATTATCTTCTCATTCTGACTCCTCTCCATTTTCTACTCTTTAGGATGGCGGATGCAAGGAACAAGTTCGCACAACCGGAGGAAGAATCACCTTTTGGACGACACCTGATGGAAGTCACTAGGTACCTGAACATAGGAATACCAAGCTTCACCGGGACCTACAACGCCACCTTACCAGAAGAGGAGCGATGGATGATTCAAGTTCAAGTTCTAGGAAGAACCTTCACGCCCGTCACTAAACCTGGAGTCTAGGAAAGAGTATGGCAGCTCACATCACCATGGGTCGCATTGGAGAAGTTTATCAAAAGGAGCTTAAAGACACTATCTACCAGATTTGTGGGCGCCGAGACGAGCAATGGGAGATGATCAGCACCAGGAAGGATAGATCAATTGCAGCTTTCATCCAGGAACTAAACCACCACATTCGACGCCAGGAGAATCAGATGTGCGCAGGCATGATAGATCTGAAGAAGGCAATGACTAGGATCATGGAACTGGAGGAAGAACTCAAGGCTACACGTGAAGATTATGAGGAGGAAATCGTCGTACTAGTGGAGAAGAATGACGACCTGATTAAGAAGATCGGAATATTCATGGGAGACCCCACACCAGTAGAAGAAGACGAAGAACCCAAGGAGATTCGCCCAGAGGACTACATCATCATCGATGACATCGACTCTGACCTGAGCGATGATGACTTTGAAGACGAAGCTGGAGCAGATATCATGGAGTCTGCAACCAAGGAATACTTTTAGTAGACCATGATATCAGTAGTAGTATTCCACCATGTAAATAGAGTAGTTCGAGCACTTTTGTGATAGTTAGACCGATTGTATGACTTGATTGATTGATTGAGTGAAATGTTTGTGTTTTCCTCATGTGCATATGGGTAGTGCTTTCTCATTAGACCTCATTCTATTCTAATCTCTCCCCTCTAAACCCATCAGATGCCTCCGAGACGTGACCCTGGATTTGCATTCCCACGGGAGCTCACTCAGTTGATTCAGCAGCAGAATACCCTGATGCAGTTGTTAGTTCAGAACCAAGGCAACAACAACAACAACAATCCACCACCACCACCAGTTGACAACTTAGCCCGTTTTCTGAGGTTGCAGCCACCGGTGTTTTCCAGTAGCATCGAGCCTATAGTAGCAGATGATTGGCTCCGCAAGATTGGAAGGGAGTTAACCACTGCAGGATGTACTGATGCTGAGAAGGTGCGTTTTGCCGCACATCAGTTGGATGGACCAGCAGCATCATGGTGGGAGAATTACACTGTCACCTAGCCTATAGCCACGGTGACATGGGACCAATTTCAGCAAGCCTTCCGCACAGCCCATGTCTCAACTGGAGCCATGAATTTGAAGAAGCATGAGTTTCGCAACTTACGCCAGGGGAACCGTACTATGGCTCAATACACGGATGAGTTTAGCAAGTTATCTCGCTATGCCACTGATGATGTGGACATAGATGCCGCAAAGCAGGAGAACTTTATGGAAGGGCTGAATGATGAGATGAGTATGCAGTTGATGGTGGCAACATTCACCAACTACCAGGAGTTGGTAGATAAGGCTCTTATGATTGAAGGGAAGCAGCAGCAGATTGAGAGCCGTAAGAGGAAGTATGGACAAGTGAGGTATAACTCAGGAGCTCAGCAGAAGCCTCGCCTAACCCCGAACTCGTGAGGACTTGTCCATAACCGTGGAGGCCACACCCATAATGGAGGGAGTAACCATAATCATACTAGCCCTAGGAATGGGAATGGGATTGGAGCAAGCAATAATCAGAACCGCCCCAATCCAGCCACACCCACCAAGAGAGACCTAAGCCACGTTACTTGTTTCAAGTGTGGGAAGACTGGACACTATGCCACGGAGTGCCCTGAAGGGAAGAATGGAAACGAAAACGGGAGCGCTGGGAAGAAGCCCAATCCATTCAACAAAGGACAAGTGAACCACGTTAACGTGGAGTAGGTTGAAGAGCAGCCAGACGCGGTTATAGGTAAGTTTTTGGTCAAGTCATTTACCGCTCTTGTTCTTTTTGATACTGGTGCATCGCATTCATACATATCAAGGGAATTCGTGGATAAGTTTAAACTACCGACCCAAACCCTTAGGACCCCTCTATTAGTATGCTCACCTGGAGCAGAGTATATGGCTAGTCGATGGTGTGACAAGATACCATTAACCATTGGTAGCCATGTTTTTCCATCCGACCTAATTATCTTGGAGTCACAAGGATTTGATTGTGATATTAGGAATGGACTGGATGTTAAGGTACGGAGGAAACATTGACTGTGTTAGTAAGTCAATTTGTCTCATCACCCCGGAGGGAAAAAGGATCAAGTATATATCTAGGCATGCACCACGAAGTAGCCAAGTAAATACCCTCACGGGAGTTTTTCAGGAGGAAGTGCCTGTAGTAAAAGATTACCCGGATGTTTTCCCAGAGGAGTTGCCAGGCATGCCACCGGACTGAGATATCGAGTTTTTGATAGAGCTATTGCCAGGCACAGGGCCAATATCCAAGAGACCCTATAGGATGCCCGCGAATGATCTGGAGGAGATTAAGAAACATATCAAGGAGTTATTGGAGAAAGGTTACATTCGACGGAGTTCATCACCATGGGGAGCCCCAGTGCTTTTGGTCGAGAAGAAGGATAAGTCCCTAAGAATGGTTGTTGATTATCGGGCATTGAATGAAGTGACGATCAAGAACAAGTACCCATTGCCGATGATCAATTATATGTTTGACCAGCTGCTAGGAGCTAAGGTGTTTTCGAAGATCGATCTGCGATCGGGATACCATCAGTTGAAGATACAAGAGAAGGATATACCAAAGACAGCATTCACCACACGGCACGGGTTATACGAATATACGGTCATGTCGTTTGGACTGACTAACGCCCCTGCCTATTTCATGAGCATGATGAACAAGGTGTTCATGGAATATTTGGATAAGTTTGTTGTGGTGTTCATTGATGATATCATGGTATATTCGAAGAATGAAGAGGAACACAAGGAGCATTTGTGATTAGTTCTCGAGAAACTCAGGGAACATCAATTATATGCCAAGTTCAGCAAATGTGAGTTTTGGTTGAAGGAAGTCGGATTCCTTGGACATGTTATATCAGGAGAAGGTATAGCAGTAGACCCCACCAAGGTTCAGTCAGTCACTGAATGGTTGGCACCAACTTCAGTTAGCGAGATCCGCAGTTTTCTTGGACTCACAGGATACTACCATAGATTCATTGAGAATTTTTCAAAGACTGCAAAGCCCATGACAGAATTATTGAAGAAGGATACCAAGTTTAAATGGATGAAAGATTGCGAGGCAAGTTTCCAGGAGTTGAAGAAACATTTGACTACAGCCCAGTGCTGATACTGCCAGATATACGTAAGGATTTCCAAGTATATTGCGACGCCTCTCGCTTAGGACTTGGAAGTGTGCTTATGTAGGATAGAAGAGTTGTTTTGTATGCCTCATGACAACTAAAACCACACGAGTTAAATTATGCCACGCATGATTTGGAGCTAGCAACCGTAGTGCATGCGTTGAAGACTTGGAGAATTACTTTATTGGAAATCATTGTGATGTGTACACGGATCATAAGAGTTTGAAGTACATTTTCACCCAGAAGGAGCTGAACCTTAGGCAGAGAAGATGGTTGGAGCTCGTAAAGGATTATGACATGAAGCTTCATTATCATCCAGGAAAAGCCAATGTCGTAGCAGATGCGTTGAGCCGGAAGAGTTATGCTAATACCCTAATAAGAACGGGATTGCCGAAGGAGTTAGCAGGGGATCTCCGGGAACTTCGATTGGAGATTGTTCCTAGAAGTTTTGTTGCAACAATGGAGGTGCAGTCTACATTGTTGGGAAAGATTTGAGAAGCTCAGAAGGATGACAAAGAGATTGCCGAGATAAAGAAGAAAATGAGCGAAGGAAAGGTCAATGGTTTTCGTGAGGATGAACACGACACCTTATGGTTTGAGGACCGTGTTTATGTGCCCAATAACACAGAAATCAGGAAATTAATACTTCAGGAGGCTCATGACTCACCATACTCGATACACCCCGGAAACACCAAGATGTATTTGGATTTGAAGGAACGTTTCTGGTGGACAGGGATGAAGAAGGATATCGCCGAGTATGTGGCCATATATGATGTATGTCAGAGAGTGAAGGCAGAGCATCAAAAGCCAGCAAGATTGTTACAGCCTATGCTGATACCCGAATGGAAGTGGGATAAACTTGGCATGGATTTTATCACCGGATTACCCAGGACCAAATCGGGATATGATTCTATATGGGTAGTAGTTGACCGTTTGACCAAAGTGGCACACTTTATCCCCGTGAAAACAACTTATACTAGTGCAAAGTTGGCCAAGATATATATGACCAGGATCGTATGTCTGCATGGAGTTCCGAGGATCATCGTATCGGATAGAGGAACGCAGTTTACTTCGAAGTTTTGGCATCAGCTGCACCAGACTCTAGGAACCAGATTGGAGTTCAGTATAGCATTCCACCCGTAGACGGATGGACAGACCGAGAGAGTCAATCAGATTCTGGAGGACATGTTGAGAGCCTGTGCGCTCGATTATGGATCTAGTTGGGATGACAGTCTGCCTTACGCAGAGTTCTCATACAACAACAGTTACCAAGCCAGTTTGAAGATGGCACCATTTGAAGCCCTGTATGGACAAAGGTGCAGAACACCATTGATGTGGGATGAAGTCGGAGACCGACAGTTGTTTGGACCAGACTTGATCAAAGAGTCTGAGGAGAAGGTTAAACTGATCCGGGATAGACTGAAGATAGCTCAGTCCAGACAGAAGAGTTATGCAGATTCGAAACGCAAGGAGGTAACCTATGAAATTGGAGACCGAGCCTATCTGCGAGTATCGCCTTTGCGAGGAGTGAAACGTTTTGGAGTTAAGGGAAAGTTAGCCCCGAGATTTGTAGGACCATATCGTGTTTTGGAATAGATGGGAGAAGTTGCCTACAAGTTGGAGGAACCTTCTCAATGATGTTTCAACTACCATGATAGTTAAATAAAATCTATTCCTTTGTTGTAGGGAAAATTGGCTTTTCGCAAAACTATAACCCTAGAGATTTCCACCAGCCAAATATGCATGTAGTGATAGCATTATTCTGTTCTTGCTCTACTGTGTTATTTTGCCAGCATATTCCCTGTGCTGACCCATTTCGGGCTGCAACGTATTATGTTGCAGACTTTTCAGACGAAGAGTAAGGTTCGTTAGGTCGTTGTCGTGCAGCTCAGCTATGTCATTGGAGTTGATGGACTCACTTTATCTTCCAAGCCTTCCGCTGTTATCGTATTAGATGGCCTTAAGCCATATTTATTGTAATAAGTTCTCTTTGGAGACATTCGATGTAATAAGTGTGTGATTGCTACTCTCTTATAAATCCTCGAGTACTGTGTGTGTCAGCATTACCGATCCAGGGATGACACTGAAGCACAGAGACTTAACCGTTTGAGGTCGGGTCGCTTTGGAGTTACTTGAAGGACTGGCAGGAGTTCACGATGTGTTTCACGTTTCCCAGTTGAAGAAGTGCCATGCTGAGATGGCCAACATACCACTAAGGGATACCGTACCCTTGGAGGCGATTCAGTTGGACAATGACTTGACTTATGAGGAGAAGCCAGTCAAGATTTTGGAGTTTGCCAGTCGAGTCACCTGCAGCAAGGTCATGAAGTTTTGCAAAGTTCAGTGGAGCCACCATACCGAGGACGAAGCCACGTGGGAACGAGAGGATGATCTTCGCAAGGACCACCCACACCTATTTTCTAGCCAACCCAAATCTCGAGGGCGAGATTCATCTTAAGGGGGGGGGTAGGTTTGTAACATCCCAAATTTTCAATTTGGAATGTTATACATAGATCATTCTTGCATATCATATTTTATTGCATTTCCTCTCGCGATCCTCGAAATCCTACGCAACTCAAGGACCCTCGGATAGAGTTGGGGATTTCCCAGATTTCATATTTGATTTTTATCAAATATTGAAACAAGGACTTTTGGTTTTAATTATTTTTCTCTCCTAAAATATTTCATATTAAAATATATGAGAGGAGATAATATGACTTCTCCAAAATAAATGAAATATTGGTGGAAAAATATTAAAATCAATTTTTGCTTTGATTTGGATTTTTATTGCAATTTTGTTTGCATTAGAAAAATTGCACTTTTCAAAATTCCATTTTAGGGCCAAGAAAATGTTCATCTTGTTCTAAATATTTTATTTAGACGGAGAAAATTTGTTTTGGCATTTTTAGAATATTATTTTATTTTCTACGATTTTTCTGAGTTTCAGCGGAATTTTTTTTAAAAAAAATGCGCCAAGGCCTAGCTGGGCCAAAGCCTAGCGCCGGCCCACCTCCCCGCGCCATCGTCTCCTAGCGAGAGACCGCGCCGCCGCCGCCGAACAGGAGTCTGGCTCGGACTCCGTTGCCGCGCCGTGCCCCCTCACCCAAGGCACCACCCCCCTCCTTATATACCCACCCGCCCCGCCACCACCGCCACCACCACCCGCCGCCCGCAGCCCCGCCCGCGCCGCGCCACCTCGCCGCTGCCGTGCCGCCTCGCCGCGCTGCCCTGCTGCCGCTGCCGCGCCTCGCCCTGCCGTCACTGCTGCGTCTCGCCGGATCGACGAGGTAGCCGCCGTTTTTTAAAGAAAACTGATCAGGTTTTTTTAAAAGAAAACCCTAGTCGGTTTTTTTGGTTCGCCGGATTTTTTTCTGGTTTTTCTTTTTAGCGGACGTTCGTCCGGACATTCATTTTAACGAACGGCTTTCGTCGTTAGTTACAGATAAGCAACGCTTGTTCGTTAGCCTGTTCGTTAGTTTCTTTTTATCGGATTATTCTGCGATTATTTCTGATCGCGATTTCTGATTCGATTTTCGTTCTAGTTTATCTTTTCGCTCGTTAGTCGGAATCAGGCGATTCAAACGCCTAGATCTTCGTCTCGAGACCCTCTTTCCGCTTAACCAACTTGCACAAGTTTTTGCTACATGAAAATTTGACCTAGATCCAGATTAGTAAACAGATCTTGTTTCTTTCGTCGTTTGAGTTTCGTTGCTCCGTTCGATTTGATTCCTTTTGCAAACCGGAGTTCTTAAGTTGAACTTTCTGGTTAGATACTCTTATTTGAGATTTACCTGTGTTTTCTTTGCTTGATTGCTTATGTATGCTATTGTTTGTTTGCGATAGAATTCCCGGAGTGCGAAGCATGTTATTTGGAGTCTCTAGGTTACGCGGATCGTCAGCAAGGCAAGTAACACTTTGATCATACCCCTTTATCACCCAGTTTTTATGCATTAGTTCCAATCCTCAAACATTGCATGGTTAGGATGTCATTAACATGTGGGTTGGGAAGTAATTGATGAGGTAGAACCTATTACCCTGTTACATTCAAACCCTTGGGAGTTACTTCTACGCATTGCTTATATTGCTATGATATGCTCGTAGACGTGGTTTGGGTGAGTGAAATCCATGACAGATGTGAGATTGTTAATTAATGGTTCAACTTAAGGTGGCAACTTAAATACACATCTGGGTGGATTGAGGCACCTGGAGTACCCAGTGTTGCTTGTATTTTTTTGGAAATCCCGGAGTACCCGTGTGATCTTCCTATGGACCGCCACCCAGGTTCAAAGGGAACTGAGATGATTCATGCTAGAAACTTATGTGTGCAGCCACAAGCTATTATGGGCTCTAGCATAGTTGAGTAAGTCACGTGAAGCTCTTGAAGAGGTGGATCAGTAGGTAGTGGGATTGAAGGTTTGGTATGGTCTGCACGGAGTAAAGAGTTAATGTTTCTGAAAGACTGTGTCTCGGTCATCCATTTCTCAAACACCATGTAGTGCGAGAAAATCAACGGAGGTGATCGAGTCTTGTGGGGAAAAGTGCGCAAACCTCTGCAGAGTGTACAAACTAATCATGGTTAGCCGTGTCCCCGGTTATGGACAAATCTTGAGTATCTAGTACTTGGAGTATCTTAACTATCTCATCACTTTAAATTAATATTGTTGGGTTGATAATTACTTTAATTGGGATTGAGTTGGAGGAACCTTCTCAATGATGTTTCAACTACCATGATAGTTAAATAAAATCCATTCCTTTGTTGTAGGGAAAATTTGGCTTTTCGCAAAACTATAACCCTAGAGCGTTCCACCAGCCAAGTGTGCATGTAGTGATAGCACTATTCTGTTCTTGCTCTACTATGTTATTTTGCCAGCATATTCCATGTGCTGACCCGTTTCGGGCTGCAACGTATTATGTTGCAGACTTTTCAGACAAAGAGTAAGGTTCGTTAGGTCGTTGCCGTGCAGCTCAGCTATGCCGTTGGAGTTGATGGACTCACTCTATCTTCCAAGCCTTCCGCTGTTATCATATTAGATGGCCTTAAGCCATATTTATTGTAATAAGTTCTCTTTGGAGACATTCGATGTAATAAGTGTGTGATTGCTACTCTGGTAAAAATCCTCAAGTACTGGTGTGTCAGCATTACCGATCCAGGGATGACACTGAAGCATAGAGACTTGACCGTTTGATGTCGGGTCGCTACAAGAAGCACTAAGCATTGTATGGTGGCTAACTTACGAGTACAAGAGTAAGATAAGAAACTACGGAAACGGTCGCAAACTAGTAATGATCAAGAAGTGATCATGAACTACTTACGTTCAAACATAACCCAACCATGTTCTCTTCTTGAATGCACCCGAAAAGAGACAGTCACGGTTACACACTGATGACCCACAAGTGTAGGGGATCTATCGTAGCCTTTTCGATAAGTAAGAGTGTCGAACCCAACGAGAAGTAGAGGGAAATGATAAGAGGTTTTTAGCAAGGTATTCTCTGCAAGCACTAAAATTATCGGTAACAGATAGTTTTATGATAAAGTAATTTGTAATGAGTGACAAGTAATGCAAGTAAATAAGGTGCATCAAGATGGCCCAATCCTTTTTGTAGCAAAGGACAAGCCTGGACAAACTCTTACATAAAGGAAAGCACTCCCGAGGACACATGGGAATTATCGTCAAGCTAGTTTTCATCACGCTCGTATGATTCGCGTTTGGTACTTTGATAATTTGATATGTGGGTGGACCGGTGCTTGGATACTGCCCTTACTTGGACAAGCATCCCACTTATGATTAACCCCTATTGCAAGCATCCGCAACTACAACAGAAGTATTAAGGTAAACCTAACCATAGCATTAAACATATGGATCCAAATTAGCCCCTTACGAAGCAACTCATAAACTAGGGTTTAAGCTTCTGTCACTCTAGCAACCCATCATCTACTTATTACTTCCCAATGCCTCCCTCTAGGCCCAAACAATGGTGAAGTGTCATGTAGTCGACGTTCACATGACACCACTAGAGGGATGATAACATACATCTCATCAAAATATCGAACGAATACCAAATTCACATGACTACTTATAGCAAGACTTCTCCCATGTCCTCAGGAACAAACGTAACTACTCACAAATCATATTCATGTTCATAATCAGAGGGGTATTAATATGTATAATGGATCTGAACATATGATCTTCCACCAAGTAAACCAACTAGCATCAACTACAAGGAGTAATCAACACTACTAGCAACCCACACGTACCGATCTGAGGTTTGGATACAAAGATTGGATACAAGAGATGAACTAGGGTTTGAGACGAGATGGTGCTGGTGAAGATGTTGATGGAGATTGACCCCCTCCCGATGAGAGGATCATTGGTGATGACGATGGTGATGATTTCCCCCTCTCGGGGGGAAGTTTCCCCGGCAGAACAGCTCCACCGGAGCCCTATATTGGTTTCACCAAGGTTCCGCCTCGTGGCGGCGGAGTTTCGTCCCGTCAGCTTTCTTATGATTTTTTCCTCGATGAAAGACTCCATATAGCCAAAGATGGGCATCAGAGGTCCATCAGGGGGGCCCACGAGGCAGGGGGGCGCGCCCCCACCCTTGTGGACGGTGGGTGGCCCCCCTCTGGTACTTCTTTCACCTAATATTTTTTATATATATTGAAAATAATTCCCGTGGAGTTTCAGGACATTTGGAGATGTGCAGAATAGGTCTCTAATATTTGCTCCTTTTTCCAGCCCAGAATTCCAGCTGCCGGCATTCCCGCTCTTCATGTAAACCTTGTAAAATAAGAGAGAAAAGGCATAAGTATTGTGACATAATGTGTAATAACAACCCATAATGCAATAAATATTGATATAAAAGCATGATGCAAAATGGACATATCAACTCCCCCAATCTTAGACCTTGCTTGTCCTCAAGCGAAAGCCGAAATCGAAAAATATGTCCACGTGTTTAGAGATAGAGGTGTCGATAAAATAAAATACGGACATGAGGGCACCATGATCATTCTTAAAACAACATATATATATATATATTGTCATATGATCTCTTATGCTAAAGTAACAATTCATCCACATACTCAAGTATGAATCAGAAACTTCATTGAAAACTAACAATCTATAATCTCAGTCATTGAAGCAATTGCAATTTATCATAACATAGAGAAGAGTCAATATAAGAGCTTCTCAGCAAGTCCACATACTCAACCATCATTTAGTCTTTCACAATTGCTAACACTCACGCGATATTTATGGTTATGAAGTTTTAATCGGACACAGAGAAAGATAGGGGCTTATAGTTTTGCCTCCCAACTTTTTACCTCAAGGGTAATGTCAATGATAATAGTTCATGAAAACCCACATCCAATTAGCCATATATATATATAGGATGGGTCTATTATGATAACACCCTTTAAGACCTTATTCTAATAACACCTAAGCCTTATTCTGATAACACCTCATTACTGTCCCATGCCACAAACTGAACCACTTAACCCCACTAACAAACCGCAGAAAAGTCATCCCCAACCCACACCGCACGACACCCACTTCCTCCTCCACCGATCCAAACCCCCACCTACCCTCCACCTTCTACCGCGCCGCAGCCGGAGCATCACCCTGCACCCTGGGCCGCTGCAGTGCCGCGTTGTCCCCGGTGCCGCCACCGTAGCACCACCCCAGGCCAGTGCTGCCCTGCCCCACCAAGCCCCGTTAACCTTCTACGAGCTCCACCTTCTGTGGGCGCCGCCACCGTGCCCCCTACTACCTCCGACCGCCAGCGCTTTCCCCGCCACCACCACCGCATCCACCACAGTCTCCCTCCCCTGCGCCGGATCCAGCAGTGGGCGGCCGCCTCCCACAACGACGGCTCAGTCCAGATCGAGGTGGGGGCAGCCACGACTTGCCGCTGATGGGCGTGACCCGCACTGTCCCCGCTCAATCTCATGCCTCCTCCGCGCCCCCACCAGGTGACCTTCTCCCCGACCGGATCTGCCATCTTGCCTCGCCCTCCTACCCCCTTCCTCCTGCATTTGGCAACCTCCCTCCTTGAGTCCATCACGCTGCATCGTGCTGCTGGATCAGGCCAGCCACCGAGCACGGGTCTCCCCTAACCTTCCTCCCTACGCCGCCGCGACGGGCGCAGCCCCCAAGGCCAAATTCAACGACCCACCATGGCGACGCACCCGTCCGGATCCAGCTGGCCTGCTCCAGGACGAATTCCCCACCTCGAACCTCTATTCAACCTTTGATCTCTCTGGCTCGGCCCCATGATCTCCTCTTTTGGATAGATGCGTTTCAACAGGGCCATTTTGTAGCCGAGAGACCATTGCCGTGCAGCTCGGCGAAACGAGTGATGTGGTACACTTGCAAAATTTTGTAGGTTTTGCTTGTAGGTAGTGTGCACTGCGTCAGGTGAGCTCGCCTCCGTGCAGTCCGCTGGCGTATCCGTGCAGTGCGGCCCGTGCGTGGGCAGCAGCTCGCAAAGGTCTCATGGGGTAAATTTGCCCCTGTGCAGCTCAGTTGCCGCCTCTATGCGGTTCAGCTAACTCACTGCTGCAGTACATCGCTGGTGGTGCTCAAGTTTTTGTTGTTTTTGTGCAGTGCAGTTTTATTTTGTGTGTTTAGATTTTATCAGTTTTTTTGTTTTTGTGCAGTGCTATTAGACATCAGTGGTGCTCAAGTCATAATTGTGCTATTCTACTGCTGGTACGTGGTTCTGGCGTTGCGGGCAAGCAGTACGGTTCCGGCCACCCGCCCCTCCCCACGCCGATGCGCTGGACGACAACAACACAACAACACCGGAGGTGAGCGCCCTCCTCTCTGTCCTTTCCTTCTTCCTCCTCACCTCTCCCTCACATCTCGCTTGTGCCCCACAGGTGGCGCCATGGCCATCTCAATCTTGTCCCTGCGCCACACCATGGATCTCGTTCGATAGCGACCTCATCGACGACCAAGTGCTGCAGCCCACTTTTTTATTTTTGCAATTCGCATGTTAAAGTTTCTTTTTGCAGTGCGTGTGTGCTGCTCGGTGTGAGCTCGAATGAAGACACAGATCAGTCCACTCTGTTCTCTAATGCAGAAAAGAAGGAAAAACCAATTATAAAAAATACGCAAGACTCGCTCTCTTGTGTGCAGTTCGTTTAGAGTTTGATTGATGTCCTGTATTGTGAGTTGTGGAGTTCGATTGGGCTCCCATGGTAAAGTTCATAAAAAATTGTCCATTGAGATTGGTAGTGCAGTGTATAGTATAGAGGAGTTTACTTTGTAAAAACTTCTACAAAGCATGATGTAGTTTCTTTGTTAAAAACCCCTTGGTGGCTACGACAAAAAACATGCAGTTTGTTCCGAATTGGGTCGTGGCTCACTTCCTTTGATGCAAAATTTGAATTGCAATTGTTTTTGCATGGCGTCGCGTGTTCAAAAAAAAATTGCATCGGCACTTGCAGTGCATTTCGCTGTCGCATGCGGTTCACTACACCTGGCCTCGCAGTTGAGATGAAATTATAAAGAGAAAATGCTAGCAAAAAATAAAAAATAATGCAATTCCCTTTGTCGCCATTGCAATGCGGTTCATTTGTAGTGAGTCAAAGTGGTTCACTCTGTAAAGCAAGATTGCCAAAAAAAAGTATGAAGTTCACTACTCTCGTTGGTGTGGCTCGCTACTCTCTTGTGTGTGGTTTTCTACTCTCGTCCCGTGGTATGAAACACACAAAAAATTTACGTTCGACACGAGAAATCATGAAGTTCACTTCACTATCTGACGCAGTGCGGTTTTCAGTTCGGAGCAGTGCGGTTTTCTGTCCGATGCGGTTCACTCATCGATTTTGTTGTCACGAAAAACAGAGTGTCCGCATTTCGGTAAATTCAAAATTGCTATTAACCCATAAGGAATTAGAGAGCATGTTCTACATGAAAAAGTTGCGTCTCGTTGATACCTTTCCAACAGCGTATCATTTGAATCATTTCGACAAGCGGTTTGTGAAAATTTCACGAAAAACGGCTGCTGCCACTCGTCGTTCGCCGCACGATTTTTAAAATTAACTTAAAACCATAAGGAATCTAAAAAACATTTCAACATATGAAAGTTGCGCCTCGCCCATAGCTTTTCAACGGTATATTACACGCCTTGTTTCGACAAACGTTTAGAAAACTGGAGCGAAAACAGTACCGAAAATTTGAATTTTTTTGAAAAACAGAATTGCGTGATTTAGTAAATTTGAAACTGCTCTTAAACCGTAATGAATTAGAGAAAATAATAGTTATGAAAAAGATGCGCCTCGACGATATCTATCCAACGGTGTATTGTTTGCTTCATTCCGACGAGCGGTTTAGAAAAAAACGCGAAAAACGCTCGCTGCCACTCGTCATGGGCCGCACCATTTTCAAAACTGCTCTTAAACCGTGAGGAATCTCGAAAAGTGTTCAACATGGCGAAGTTGCGCCTAATCCATAGCTTTCCAACCTTATATCATACACCTCGTTCCGACAAACGGTTAAAAAACTAGACAAAAACAGTACTGAAAAAACACTGCGTACAGTTTTTTACGACACGAAGTTCACTAGTCTCTGTAATGCAGTGCTCTTGCTAAAGAAAGTGCAGTGCCCTCGTGTTGAGCATGCAGTGCGGAAGTGTTATCAGAATAGTTATTCTGATAATATTATCAAAATAGACC
>NC_053026.1:387905051-388052845 GCF_003073215.2 Triticum urartu | reverse complement strand
CAGGGCCTCTATAAATAGGACCAGCCACCCACATAGCAAGGGGTGGGGGTTCGGTCGGTTGAAGGAAGCAGAGAAAGAGAGAGAGAGAGAAAGGTGACTGAACTCCTCCGAGCAGTTCATCGCCCTAGCCAAGAACAGACCCTCGCGAGGCTGTTCTTCCTTGTATTGTTCATCATCATCAGCCCAAGAGGCAATCCACCACACCACACACTGGGGTAGGGTATTACACCACAACGGTGGCCCGAACCAGTATAAACCCTGTGTCTCTTGTGTTGTTCTTTCCGTAGTTTTAGATCCTAGCATGGCGGAGGGGTGCAGGTAGGTAGGAGGCGAAATCTCCGCGCGCACCCTAGTGTTCGAACCTCAAGGGTCTGCCGGAACCCGAAATCCGACATTTGGCGCGCCAGGTAGGGGTGCGCCGGAATTCGTGTTCCACCACCCCGTTCTCCTCCGACCATCTCGCCCATGTCTGACGCTCGTCGGGCCCGCGCCGAGCGCCGGGCCGCACTCGCTTCCCGCGTGACCCAGACGGCCCCTGTCGGCGGGCATCCATGCCGTTCCCCGTCACCTGCCATCAACGCCGCCACCGGCCCGGCGGGGGACGAGCGGCAAGCATCGTCCCAGCATCCGTCCGTGCGGCAAGACGGCCGCACCGCAACTCCCTCGCTCACCCCGGCTGGATCTTCGTCCCGCGCGCTTCGCGCGCCCATGGAGGCTCGGGCCGCGCTCATCACGGCAAACGAGCTCCCGCGCTACCGTCCCATCGATGACGTCTATGAAGAATGGCTCGACCGCATCGCCGAGCTCGTCCGCGCCGCAGGGGGCTCTCCTGCGCCGTCCGTTCCGCTGCACCGCACCCTGCCCCGCGCGGGCGATGAGGCTCCGGCGGCGCCCCGGCCGCCTCCTCCTCAAGAAGACGCCATGGATCCAAGGCGCGTGGCCCCTGGGTGGAACCCGCTCCGTCGGGCGCCAGCGCGGCAAGAATAGAGGTGCCAAGAAGTCCCTCGCCTGCCAGAAGCTGCCCGGGCGCTCCCTGCTCTAGCACGTCGTGACCATCCTCCTGCTCCAGCGTGTGGGGACATGCAAGACCAAGCTCTCCATCACCCAAGGCCTCCCGTGGCCACAGCAGGCTGCCGCACCTTCACCACCGAACTATGCAGCGTCGCGTGGCCCGGCAAGTTCAAGCCAGACTTGCCTCCTCGCTACGACGGCACGGCTGACCCTGCAGAGTTCCTCCAGCTCTACGAGCTGGGCATCGAAGCTGCCAACGGAGACGAGAAGGTCATGGCGAACTGGTTCCCCATGGCACTCAAGGACGGGGCCCGCACCTGGCTCCTGAACCTGGCTCCAGGAACAATCTCCTCCTGGGACGAGATGCACACCCGCTTCATCGCCAACTTCCAAGGCACTCGCGACCGGCCACCCACCGTGAGCGACATGCACCGCATCAAGCAACAACCCGGGGAGACCCTGCAGAAGTACATCCAGCGCTTCAACAACGCACGCCTCAAGATTCCCAAGGTGACTGAGGAGGCCATCATCTCGGCCTTCTCCGACGGCGTGCGCGACGTCAAGATGAAGGAGGAGCTGGCGATGCATGAAGACATGTGCACTTCCTTGGAGCTGTTCAACTTGGCGAACAAGTGCGCCAGGGCTGAGGAAGGGCGTCTCTCCCTCCTCGAGCTGCCTGCCGCAGACCCAGAGGAGAAGAAGCTCAAGGCCAAGGATGTGAAGCGCAAGGGGGCTGCCGTGCTCACGGCAGAACCAGACACCAAGCGGGCAGAGATCAGCCCGAACCTTCCAAGGGCAGCCGGTACTGTGTGTACCACGACCTCCACACCCACAACACCAACAAATGTCAAGAACTCCGAGCCGTGCGAGAAGGAAGGATCGGCCGTCGCCCCTACCGCGATGACCGGGGCTACGGTCGAGGAGGAGGAAGGAACGCAGGACACTGGGAAGACCGTGGCCCGCGCCAAGGGTGGCGCGACCAACCTCGCGAGGATCGCTGGCAAGACCCGCCTCGCGAGAGAGGATGGAGGGATCAACCTCGCGAGGGAGACTGGAGGGATCAGCCTCGCGAGGATCGCCCGCAAGGCAACGCAGGCCTCCCACCGCAGCCGCCGCAGCCAAGGAGAAACGAGGACCGCCACCAGGACGAGGAGGCTGGGGGCTTCCAGGAGCCGCGCGCGATCGCCTGCATCCTGGGCGTGGCTCAAGCCCCAGCCTCTCAATGCATCTTCAAGAAGTTCGCCCGCGAAGTGAATGCAGTCCTCCCCAGGCTCGAAGCCATGCGCCCCCTTAGGTGGTCGGCGTGCGCCATCACGTTCAGCGCAGCAGATCAGCTCAAGTGTGCAGCTACAGCCGGAGTCCTCCCGATGCTTTGTTCCCCAATCATCAGCAATGTGGTGGTCACCAAGACCCTCATCGATGGAGGGGCAGGGCTCAACGTCCTGTCCGTGGAGACGTTCAACAACCTCCAAGTGCCCTACAGCCAGCTTCAGCCAACCAAGCCTTTCTCCGGTATCACCGACGGCTCCAGGGTCCCGATTGGGCAGGTCCGCCTCCCTGTCACCTTCGGGGCACGCTATAACTACCGCACCGAGCTCATCGACTTCGACGTCGCCCACATTCACCTACCGTACAACGCCATCCTTGGGTACCCAGCGCTGGCCAAGTTCATGGCCGTAACTCACCACGACTACAACATCCTCAAGATGCCAGGAAGCGGCTAAGTCATCACGGTGCCGTGTGAAGAGAAGGACGCGGTGTGTTCCCTGGAACGAGCCTTTCAGGCCGCATCACTGGAAGACCCGGATTGCGGAAGCAGGAGGCTTCCCGAGGCCTCCCCCAAGAAGAAGAAGACATCGTCCGGTCCGGCCCCTCAGGAGGCTGGCCCCTCTGGGCCCGCGCCTGCCCAGGGGGAACCTCCCTCCATCGCATAGGAAAGCGTGCCCGGCGCCCTCCTCAGGCAGGTCTCGGGGGCTCTCCCCTGGAGGGCCACCGACCTGGCTAGGGTCACGAGGGAGGCGCTTGGGCACCACCTGGAGGCGTGTTTTAAAGCACGTTTCCCTCGGGAAGGAGCAAGGCGAGGAGATCCAGACCCTCAGGAGTTCGTCAGCAAAGCCATTCAGGAGCTACAGGAGTCAAGAGTCATGAGAGGCGGCCGTCGCCTACCAGCAGTGGCCCCCCATCCAGGCGAGGATGGCGAGCTGCGCATCTGCATCGATGTACCAGGGCTCAACCAAGTCGCCTCCCTGGAGCGCCTCTGGCCCTCGTGAGTGGGGCGCTGCGGAGGTCCACCCCACAGCTACGTTCGCACGCCTTACGGTTTGCCAAGCGCGGCTGACATGTACCAGCGCCTCATGAGGGGCATCGCAGAGGCACGAGAGGCCAGGCGTTTCACAGCCCTGGCAGAGATGGAGATGGCCCGCGAGGAGCCGCCAGCGCCTCCGGAGCCTCCCGAGGCCCCTGGGCCTGGGGGCTCATGAGGATCGGCTTCCGCGGCCCACCGAGTCTGCTACACCAACACCCCTTCGTCTTCAGCGTCATCAGGTGACATCTTTTGAGTTTTACTTCTAACTGGGAGCGCCCCCAGGGCTGCATTATTCCCAGGCCGCGTGGGTCCGTCCCTGTGGCGTGTATCCCTTTTTATTCTATGTTGTCAGCTTACCTTGTTGGGGGCGCCCCTCAGGCCGCATGATCCCCAAGCCGCTCGGGCCAGGCCCGGTGGCATGTATCCCATTTGCATTTATTTCCGATTATGCGTTAAACCCACCATGCATGATTATTCGATGCCGGTCCACGGCACCTCTTCTTCTCCATGCCGACCACTTGCACGTTAAAGGGGGGGGTACCTGAGCATCGCGACTCAGGGCTCTTACTGGCTCTCCAGCCCTCACCCTCTGGCCTTGTCCATGGCATCGCGACCTGGCATACCAACGACGGCTGAGACCAGCTCGAGGGCCGGGACCCGAGGACGTAGAGTGCAGGCATCTAACCAAATTTGCAGGGACACACCACAAGATAAGGCCCAGTGCCAGGCACAACCCGCCTAGAGGTAGGGCCCCGCGAGTCCCATGCTGGCTCATGGGTGCCCAGATACACCTCGCCAGGCCCTACCGTGCCAGCCACGTGTCAGGGCGGGGCTGTACACGCCCCGGGGGCTCCTCCCGGAGGGGCCCCCCTCCCACGTACCAGTGGAAGCACCATGCTCCGCGCTGGCTGACGACACTGCCGAGGAGCGGCTATGCCCGTACACATACGGTAGCACTATGCTCCACGCTGGTGATAAACAACTGAGGGTGGCCCCCGGGCCGCATCAACCTCAGGGAGCCCAGAGCTTAGTGTCTAGCCTCATCGTAACGCCTCCCCTCGGGAGTGCCGCACGAGGGGGCTGGGCACGGGGGCTACGCCTGGGTTACACCCAGACGCACGCCGCCCAGCCAGGTCCCCCTGGGCCTGGTTCGTCGCGCGTCTCTCCCCGAGCGGAGCCAAGGTACGAAGGCCGTTTGAGCGTCAAGGGGGACTCCTGAGCATCGCGACTCAGGAGCCTAACTGGTCACGTAGCCCCTCACTCCGTGGCCCCTTCCTGGTTTCCGGTCGGGACCATCGCTGGGTGAGGCACGTGCGCGGCCGGGCTCTGCAGATGTAGAACGGTGGATCCACCCACATCATACCTCCCTACTTGCTGTTCGTGCGTCAAGGGGGACTCCTGAGCATCGCGACTCAGGAGCCTAACTGGTCACGTAGCCCCTCACTCCGTGGCCCCGTCCTGGTTTCCGGTCGGGACCATCGCTGGGTGAGGCACGCGCGCGGCCAGGCTTTGCAGACGTAGAACGGTAGATCCACCCACATCACACCTCCCTACTTGCTGTTCGTGCGCCAAGGGGGACTCCTGAGCATCGCGACTCAGGAGCCTAACTTGTCACGTAGCCCCTCACTCCTTGGTCCTGTCCTGGTTTCCGGTCGGGACTATTGCTGGGTGAGGTATGCGCGGGGCCGGGCTCTGCCGGCGTAGAACATAAGCAAGTAGGAAGGAGAAGCGCAAATTTCAAGGAATCCAAAAGCAAATATTACAGTCCACACTGTTATCCCAGTACCAAACGCAAGTTTAAACGCCTCCCCGAGGCATGATACATGTGCAGGAATTAAAAGCAGGACAGGAGCCACGACGGAGTCACTTGGCGGCAGGGGAGCAGCGCGGAGTGGGTTCGCCTCACGGAGCAGCGGGGCCGACAGCGCCTTGCTCCGGCTTGGTGCCGAAGGCCCGGAACTTCCCCAACAGAGCTTCTACGCAACCCTTCACGGCCTCGGCAGCGGCAACGGCACGCTCGCCGCTCCCTGGCTCCAGCAGGCTGTCGAGGTCAACGCCGGGATCGCGAAGGTAGATGTGGATGAGGACCCGCGTCAGCGCTGCAGAAGACAGGACACGCGCCTCAGCCTCGGCTGTGGGGCCAAGGCCAAGGGCGACATCTTCAAGAGCATGAACCAGGAAGGGAAGCAGCTTGGCGGGGCCGTCCTCGGCGCTAGCCAGCGGGCTCTCCAGGCCGCTGTCGTAAAGCGTCCTCAGCGAGGAGCGAGCCTTTGCCTCCAACTCTGTGAAGGCCGCGCGGTCCTCGGCAAGAACCAGGGCCTTGCCGTCCAGCTCGGCCTTCCTCGCCCCCAACTCCTGCTCCAGCGCGCCTAGGCGGTCGCGGCGCTTCCTGAGCTTGGCCTCCCGGCCCTCGACAGCCGCCTCGCGAGCCTTCACGCCTTCTTCCTGCTCTTGGCGAAGGCGGACCTCTTTCGCGAGCTGATCCCGCAGGCCTTGCAGCTCGTCCTCCAGCACCTTGCAGCGACCACGGATGTCGACCACCTCCCCCAGGGCTGCATCACGAGTAGCCTTCGCCTCTAGGACAGCCTGCTTCTCCTCGTCACATGTTGTCGAGGCCTGGACCAGCGCCGCCCGAATCGAGGCGTCGGAGCGAACCCATCCTGAAGCTAGCTCCAAGCGCCCGGCCACCAAGCGGGGGTCGGCACCAAGAAGATCCTGATGCAGTTGGTCCAGCTCAGCAACAGCACGATCCAGAACGGCAGAAGGAGTCGGAGAGACAGCGGCTGGTGGAGTAGGAGGAGAAGGCGGCAGCGCAGCCGCGGCATCCTGAGGCGGAGTCTGCCGCGCCCCGACAGCTGTAGTGGCGGCGGCAGGCAAGAGCACCTCGGGAGCCACTTGGGCCGTGGGGGCTGAGCTCGCCCCAGCCGGCTCAGCCAGGCCTCGTGAGGACGACCGGGCAGGAGAAGCCTGTGCGTCGCGGTCACCCTCCTTCGCGGGCAGAAGCGCCGCCACGGATGGAACCATGAGAGCCCCCTTCGGCTTCTTTGCTGCGGGCGCCAGCCTATCCAAAAGGATGCGGACGTCAAGCCTCAGAAGTAGAGCAAGAGATAAAGACAAGAATCGAATGCTTATGGGTCGTTGCCGGTGAGCTCATGCGTCCTCCGGCCAAATTTGAAGCCTGAAAGCCGGCTGGAAGGATCAACCTCAGGAAGCTTGGAGGCGGAAGGTGCGTCTGCGGTTCGCCCCGGGGCCGGGGGAGACCCGCGGGAGATCATCCCGGTCCTGTCCTTCTTCGGGATCGGGGGCGAGCTCCCGCCGCCCTGCCCGTCGTTGTCCTCGTCGTCGTCTTCATCGTCATCCTCATCGTCATCGCTCGGAGAGAGGCGGAGAGCGCGGTACCTGCGCCGGGGGAGGGGAGCCCTCGACTCTCCGTTAGTCGCCTCGGAGTCAGGCCCTTTTCCCTGCTCCCCTCCTTCCTCCTCTTCGCTGGAGTCGCCGGAGGGCACGTCCACCGGTCCCTCGGGAGCTTCCAGGGGCACGGGCCCCTCCCCGTTGAAGACGGGCATGGACTTCACCACCCGCTCCCAGTCATCACGGAGGAACAAGGGCGTAGGAGTGCCCTCCAACCTCGCCACATTGCCCCCGACTAGAGATTGGAGAACCGCAGCCAGGTCTCCGTCGGCCAAGGCCGCGGGGCTCGGACGGGGCCTCCACATTGGAAGTGAGTACTGCCGAAGCGGAGCCAGCCGGAGCTCCAGGAACTCCCTCAGCAGCGACGCACTGGTCAGCTTCGCCGCCGCCATGTCGGTCAGCCTCAGATCCGCGTCCATCTTCTCCAACACCATCTTCGCATGGGGATCCGCGAGCTCCGCTCGACCCCAGTCGCTGGAGCTCGTGGGCTGCTCCGTGGGCAGGATCATCCGAGGGTGGATGCGCCCAGCATCCACCAAGATCCACTTGCTCCTGAAGCCCTCAATCCTCTTCCCAGAGTTCGAGATGGCAATGGCGCCGCCGTACGCGACGAAGCTCGCGCACGTGGAAGCAGTCCCATGAGAGGTCCGGAGGTAGAAGTAGTGGCGCAGTAAGGCCACTGAGGGCTGCACCCCAACGTGAGCCTCGCAATAATAAGCAAAGATTTCCAGGAGAAGGACGGAGTTGGGATGGAGATGCAGGGCCTGTAGCTTGTAATGGCGGAGGACAAAGAAGAAGAACTCGGAGAAGGGAGGCACCAGGCCAGCAACAATGGCACTTACGAAGAGCGGATAGAAGGTGCTCCTTTGACCCTCAGGGGTGGCGGAGCCGACCTTGAACACCTTCGCCCCGTTGATGCCCCACGCCGTCGCCATCTGGCGCAACCGGGCAAGGCTCGCCTCCGACACGTTCGGCGAGTCCAGGGCAGACGAGTACCAAGCTGCGGCCAGGGGCTGACGAGGTGCCATGGCTCCCTAGGTCGCACGGTCAGAGCAGATCTGGGAATTTCGGAGGAAGGAAGGAGAGGCGCAAGAAAGGGGATCTGAGCAGCAACCGGGGAAAGCAAGAAGCAGGGCCTAGGCGGATGCCACTCCTTTATCAACTCACGCGGTTGCTAAGGTGCCCTCGTCCAGTCAACCGCCACGCGACGCCCAAGGCCGCAGGCTGTTAGGGCCAGCGGCGCTTCGCTCTTGCCCTTCTGCCTCCCTGCATGGCCAAGTCCAGGCGCGCCTTGGGCCCGGGGGCTACTGCCGGCATTCTGGTTCTGGGAACGGGGGTCCCCAGACTTGCCTGCCTGCGGCCTGCGGCGTGGCTCAAGGGGGCCAGCACGGCCCATCTTCACCAACACAAACCCAAGACCCTCGCGAGGGGCCAAGCCTCGCGGGGCGGACGACGCGGAGCTTCCTCAGGCACGGCCTCGTCAGGCTGGCTCACGAGGAGGCGGAGAGATCAAGGCGGGGTACCTCACGAGGTGCCCGTGACGCAAGCCATGACGACAGGGCGCCAGGCGGGTGCCAGCCCGCGCAGCTCCTCCTTTCCTCTTTGGTGCAAAGGGGCAAGCGCAGCCGCGGAGTACCGAGGCATCAGGCAAAGGTTGCCATTTCGGTGCAACGAGACCAAGACCAGGAGGACTACGAGACGGAGGTCACCGTGGAGCCCAAGACGGCGTCATCACCAGAGCTTTGCGCAGGCGAAGACTACTTTTGTCAGGATAGCTGATACTTGCTGTCCCCCTTCAAATTAGCCCGCCATTGTTGGCTCCCTTCCCGCTCGATATTTGGGAAGAGGACCAGGGCCTCTATAAATAGGACCAAGGACCAGCCACCCACATAGCAAGGGGTGGGGGTTCGGTCGGTTGAAGGAAGCAGAGAAAGAGAGAGAGAAAGGTGACTGAACTCCTCCGAGCAGTTCATCGCCCTAGCCAAGAACAGACCCTCGCGAGGCTGTTCTTCCTTGTATTGTTCATCATCATCAGCCCAAGAGGCAATCCACCACACCACACACTGGAGTAGGGTTTTACACCACAACGGTGGCCCGAACCAGTATAAACCCTGTGTCTCTTGTGTTGTTCTTTCTGTAGTTTTAGATCCTAGCATGGCGGAGGGGTGCAGGTAGGTAGGAGGCGAAATCTCCACGTGCACCCCAGTGTTCGACCCTCAAGGGTCTGCCGGAACCCGAAATCCGACAAGATGCACAGGACTTGGTCCAACGTTGCGCCGGTTGCCAGCTCTTTGCAAATCAAAGCCACATGCCACCCACCGCCCTCCGAACAATCCCCATTACATGGCCCTTCGCGGTCTGGGGGCTTGACATGGTTGGACCCCTTAAAGGGGGAAACCACAAGAAAAAATACTTATTGGTCATGGTGGATAAATTCACCAAATGTATAGAGGCTAAACCGGTTAAAACAGCCGAATCCGGACCGGTGATAGATTTCATATCCGAGGTCGTACACCGTTACGGCATCCCCCACAGCATCATCACTGATAACGGCACGAACTTCACGACCGACGAGGTAAAACTCTGGTGCAGCAAAATGGGCATCAAGCTCGATTATGCTTCAGTCTATCACCCACAAACCAACGGTCAGGTCGAACGAGCAAATGGTCTTATAATGAGCGGCATTAAACCTAGATTAGTGCGCTCCTTAACAGAGTCTGACACGCACTGGGTAGAGGAGCTCGACTCCGTACTCTGGGGGCTGTGGACCACGCTGAATCATAGTACTGGATATACACCATTTTTTATGGTGTACGGCGCAGAGGCAGTCCTGCCCTGTGACATAATTCATGACTCACCTCCAGTGCGCATGTACGAAGAAAGAGAAGCCGAGCTCGATCGGCAGGACAGTCTGGACACCTTGGAGGAAGAGCGCGATGTAGCCAAAGCCCGTTCCGCATTTTACTAGCAACAGGCTCGCAGATACCAAAGCAGAGAAGTACGGGCCAAAACTTATAACATTGGCGAACTAGTTCTACGGCTGCCGGATAAGAAAAAGAACAAGCTCGAGCCCAAATGGGAAGGTCCTTCATTATCGATCAAGTTCTGACCGGTGGAGTGTACCGACTGCGGGATGCATCGACTAGTCGACTCGAGCCGAACCCATGGAACGCAGCCAGGCTCCGAAGATTCTACGCCTAGCACCGGACTTTATGTTAGTCCCCTCCCTTTGTCCATTTTCTGCATATGCATCATCTGTCCTGTTTCCCTTTCTTTCTTTTATTTCTCTAGGCCTTCAAGGGTCACCTTGCGCCTCACTCATACATCACAGATGCGCTAGCCGCACTCTTCATACCTGGGGGCTTCTTTCACAGAAGCTTAACTTATTTACCTGGGCCTCACGCCCAACACATGTGTTATACTTCCGCATGTACCTTTTTTCACCATTATATGCATCGATATGACTTAAGTTTTGGCCAAGCTGGGTTGCTTCGCTCTTGTATTTATGCCCTACATTCCCGTTAGTTCGGCTAGGGCATAAGGGGAGCACCTCTGCGATTGTTACCTCCGGGTCAGCCGGACGTGTACCTTAGACTGGGTGAAGCCGAAAGCTAGCGTTCTTAAGGGAATATTCGGTCGGTGAACAAAAGATGACTTTTATTATCCATATCTGCCCCCAGATGATTTTTCTGCGCTTCTTATCGCAGTCCGGACATGCACATTAGGGCATGCTTACCCAGGGAAAGGAACCCTTAACGGAACTATTCTCTCTGGAAGATGTTTCTTACTACCCATGTAATATAACATAACTAGTTGGGCACTTGTCTGATAAAGCACTAATGACCCCTACGCCTGGTCTCCACGCATGCCTCGGTTCTTACATAACCGAGAGGGTATTCGGATACACTCCAGACTGTCGGGTCCCGAGGTTGAAGCGAAAAGGTCCGCCACGACAAACGATCTACAATCCGGCTAGAAGGTATTATACATGTCACTTTAAAATTACATAGTCAATTTGACTGGTTGAATTCCTCTTCAATACCATCCAGCAGGCTGTCTAGTCTACAGTCCTGTTGGGAATACTTTGCGGCCAATTCTACTTGGCCGTACACTAAGCTCACAGGGATCTCCTTCCCATCGGGCCCCACATGTCCGACTTCGGCCATGTGGTTCGGGTCAGCCTTCGTGTAACGTGTCTTCACCATCGCCCAGGCTTACCTGGCACCCTGACGGCAGGCCGATATCTTCCATATTCGGAAGCGCCGCCACGCTCCCTTTAGCTTTTCTGCAAGCTCTCCAAGGCCTTCGGGTATGGAGACGGATGGCCACAAGGCCTGGGTGACGCCTTGCATCACATGCCGAACTCGTTCGTGCAGCTGTGAGAGCTCGGGAAGAAGGTCACCCATGGAACCGGGCATTTTCTCGGCAGGACGACCTGTTAACATACCTACAGGCATAACTCTGTCAGCCAGCTTCCTCGCCGAACTCTTTTTCAAAGTTCGTTCAAGCACTTACTAAATATGCCGCGTCGAAGCCGCCGATTTTCCTTAACAGAGTCCGACAGTTGGGCGCGAACATCTTGTAGTTCCACGCCCAGCTTGGTGTTGGCATCTTGGAGATCATTTTTCTCCTGCCTGACCCTCGTAAGCACGTTCTCACCGGCCTTTAGCTGGCGTTGGAGCTGTTGCTTATCCGGATTTACTCCAGCATCATCTGCAAATTTATCGTCAGATCTGCATACACACCGCATTCTATATGATACTTATCATTTGAAGGATATGTTACTAGAGGGGGTCTCTTTGGGCTCCCCTACTGCGGCCAGTGCGACCTGAAGTTGGGCTTTACACTCTTCCAGCTCCTGGGATAGTTGAGTATTCTTTTTTGTAAGAACCTGCATAAACAAATGATCCTTAAATCAGTTATCCTAACTGTTTCTAGTCTCAGGGGCTACTGATATATATAATCACCAAATTTTCTCACCCGTATGTCTTTTACATACTGCTCCGTGGCTCTGGCTAGACCATTTTGAGCGGCACGGAGGTGCGCGTCTCCCGAGTTGAAGGCATCCAATGCCTCTTGGGAGAAACAAGCGTCACGAAGAACAATCCGGCGACGCCTGTGGTTCATGGCACTTTCCACCTCGGAATGGGTGGTTGACAGTTTATCCGCATCCTCTGTCAGAGGAGCACCCGGCGCACGCCTTGTGTTCGTTCCCGCCTCCGAATCCGGCCTTTGAGCCTGGCTTGTGGAGGCGCGATTGGCAGCCTCTCTGGGTATAGTCCGGCGAGCGCTCTTTTTCCTGACAAAAAGGCATGGGCGTTAATATGCCTCTGAGAATAATATCTTGCAATAAGGACGGCGCGCCATACCGCTGCGCCGGTGTCTCAATCTGGACTGCGGGTCTTTTCTGCCTGCTTGACCTCGCGGCCCCTTGTTGGCCAGTCGCCGCAGGCTCGGCCTTCGGCCTCAAGGACCTCCCCTGCAAAACACGGCTGTTATATGGCAATCAAAAAAGTGCAAGGACGGATCCCTTTTTAAGTGATGGGACTTCGGTCTCAGTCACCTGTGAGGCTGGAACTAGCCTAGGGTAATCGGCCGTGATGGCCACCAAGGCGTTGTCATTACTCCGTTGGTAAAATACCCCATCGATCAGCTCCACAGATATGTCCGGATCCTCCTGGGAGGCCGGGTCAAGGGACCGTCCAGGGTCCTCGGGCTGTGGAGGAGGGCTGTTTATCTCCTTTACAGCCTGGCGCAGCTCCTGCAATGAAATCACTAGAATGAATACTTAACTACGGGAATACGAAATGGATGGGCAATAAAAAGTCTCTGCTTACCCAGCTCGGGGGATTGTACATAGAAAATCCGCCCTGCGGGTTGACACGAAGGAATTCCTCCTCTTCTCCCTTGTACAAAGTGGATAAGATCTTTATTAGATCAGCAGCCGATCCCGGCCCTTTGCGGCCGTGGCGGGTGGCATCATCCTCCCCGTTGAAATCCCACATGGGGTGGCCTCTATACTGAAGCGGCTGGACCCCCCGCATGATGCATATGGGCATGACCTCGATCATGGTTAATCCGGATCGAGCTAAAAAACCTATACGGCTCATCAGGTAAAGAATGTCCCTGTCGTCTTCCTCTAGAGAGCTCCATGCACACCAGCTCCGGCGCTTCTTCAAAGGGGCGTTGTCGAACTTCGGAAGGCCGATCCGAATAGGATCCAGGAGGGGGACGTCTTATATATAAAACCGTTCTAAAGGCCAGTCTTCAGACATCTTCTTTGGGGTCCTGGACAGGTATCCGTTCCCGGCAATACACCACACTTCGGCTCCGCCCACTTGATATATTGACCCCTTCTGAGAACGGGGCACAAGGCATAATAGCTTCCACAGAGCGAACTGAGCCTCACAGCCCAAAAACAACTCGCAGAGGGCTACGAATCCCGCGATATGCAGCAGGGAGGCAGGCGTAAGGTTGTGCAACTGGAGGCCGTAGAACTCCAGGAGCCCCTGGAGAAACGGATGAATTGGGAATCCGAGCCCTCTTACTAAATAAGGGACAAGGCATACCCTCTCTCCCTTGGAGGGATTGGGAAGGCTCTCTGCTTGCTCTCCGCCATTATAGGTGGCAAGCCTGGCTCGAACCGGGACCAGGTACGCTGGGGGAAGAAATCTCTTGGACTGAAGCATCACTAATTTGCTGTGCAGGATGGAACATCTCTCCCAATCTCCAGGCTTGGAGCTGGGGGTGCGAGAGGAGGAGCTGTGTCGACCGACCATGATGGAATGGATCTCTGTCGGGTGCGGTCCAATGAAGGCTCACCAAGGGAGGATGGTGTGATTTGGATCTGAATCCTTGTATTTTAAATAGGCGGCTCATTCACACAGCTAGGGGGGTAAATGTGTAAACACCCTGGCTCTTCACATTCGCTCGACACGTGGAAAGTGGCCATTATTGGGCATGGAAGCCAAGGAGTACAAACATCCACAAAAAACCGAACATTACTTTGACAGGTACACAGAATTTGGAGAGGAACCCGCCTTGCAATGCCGAAGACAATACTACGCGCCGAACTCATCGTCATTGAAGCTTGGTTCAGGGGCTACTGAGGGAGTCCTGGATTAGGGGGTCTCTGGATGGCCGGACTATCTCCATTGGCCGGACTGTTAGACTATGAAGATACAAGATTGAAGACTTTGTCTCGTGTCCGGATGGGACTCTACTTGGCGTGGAAGGCAAGCTAGGCAATACGTATATGGATATCTCCTCCTTTGTAACCGACCTTGTGTAACCCTAACCCTCTCCGGTGTCTATATAAACTGAAGGGTTTTAGTCCGTAGGACAACAATGACAACATACAATCATACCATAGGCTAGCTTCTAGGGTTTAGCCTCTCTGATCTCGTGGTAGATCTACTCTTGTACTACCCATATCATCAATATTAATCAAGCAGGACGTAGGGTTTTACCTCCATCAAGAGGGCCCGAACCTGGGTAAAACATCGTGTCCCTTGCCTCCTGTTACCATCCGGCCTAGACGCACAGTTCGGGACCCCCTACCCGAGATCCGCCGGTTTTGACACTGATAGCCAGTGTTACGAGCTACCTTGCTCGCCTGAAGGTGGTGGTGTCGCGCATCGATACAACACTCTGGCCAAGGGTGACGCTTCAAAATGACCTCGAGTCTCTGATGACTCGACTCAATGAGGTCCCTGGTCGAGTGCAAGAATGGAAGAAGTCTTCTGCTCGATGTGGTGCTGACGTGGCTCTATCGCTGGTTCGTGTCCACTGCAAGGAAGCCCGAGAAGAGAAGCTGGCAGCGATCAAGGTTGCCAATACCAAAATTCATGACTTCCGATCATTCATGGAAACCTTCATTGCTGCTGCCACTCGGATTGCTGACGGGATTGATCTAGACGAGTTCGTCGAGCCTGCAAGCCCTCCTTTGGCGGAGTGAAGAAAATTTTGTAACCGTTAAACTCCTTCGGGCCTGGTGTTCGAGCACTTTAATCCATGTTCTGGAACCTTAGGATTTCATCTAAACTTTGATTTCTTTTGAATCTTTTGACTCTTTGCGCAGGACTTGTTTCTTGCAGTTTGAGTTGCTATTGACTCTGTGATGCAGCTCGGTCGAGTGAATCATGAGCAGATTGTGGTCGGCCTGCACCCCGCCACCCTTACGGATAATGATGGAGCAGATGTTGTATTTGTGGCGAAGCTCCAAGGGAAGATTGTGGCCGACCTACACCTCGCCATCCTTACGGGTAAGGACGGAGCGGACGTTGTATTTGTAGCGAAGCTCCGAGGGCAGATCGTAGTCGACCTGCACCTCGCCGTTCTTACGGGTAAGGATGGAGCGAGCCTTAAGACTTAGGTGAGTATTGAACTGCAGCTAAACCCCCAAGTGGGAGGGTTGCTCACCACTCGGTAGGATTTTTTGTAGTTAGGCGAGTACTAGACTGCAGCTAAGCCTCTGAGTGGGAGGGTTTCTCACCACTCGGTAGGATTTTTTAAACTTAGGCGAGTACTGGACCGCAGCTAAGCCTCCGAGTGGGAGGGTTGCTCACCACTCGGTAGGATTTTTTGAACTTAGGCGAGTATTGAACTGCAACTAAGCCCCCGAGTGGGAGGGTTGCTCACCGCTCGGTAGGATTTTTTAAACTTAGGCGAGTATTGAACTGCAGCTAAGCCCCCGAGTGAGAGGGTTGCTCACCACTCGGTAGGATTTTTTGAACTTAGGAGAGTATTGAACTGCAGCTAAGCCCCCGAGTGGGAGGGTTGCTCAGCACTCGGTAGGATTTTTTGAACTTATTAGGCGAGTATTGAACTTAGGAGAGTATTGAACTACAGCTAAGCCCCCGAGTGGGAGGGTTGCTCAGCACTCGGTAGGATTTTTTGAACTTATTAGGCGAGTATTGAACTACAGCTAAGCCCCCGAGTGGGAGGGTTGCTCACCACTCAGTAGGATTTTTTAAACTTAGGCGAGTATTGAACTACAGCTAAGCCCCCGTGTGAGAGGGTTGCTCACCACTCGGTAGGATTTTTTGAACTTAGGCGAGTATTGAACTGTAGCTAAGCCCCCGAGTGGGAGGGTTGCTCACCACTCGGTAGGATTTTTTGAACTTAGGCGAGCATTGAACTGCAGCTAAGCCCCCGAGTGGGAGGGTTGCTCACCACTCGGTAGGATTTTTTAAACTTAGGCGAGTATTGAACTGCAGCTAAGCCCCCGAGTGAGAGGGTTGCTCACCACTCGGTAGGATTTTTTAAACTTAGGCGAGTATTGAAATGCAGCTAAGCCCCCGAGTGGGAGGGTTGCTCACCACTTGGTAGGATTTTTTGAACTTAGGCAAAACAGATTCGCAGCTAAGCCCCCGAGTCAGAGACTTGCTCATCACTCGGTAGAATTTTTCAAACTTAGGCAAAACGGATTCGCAGCTAAGGCACCCACTTGGGGATTTAGAACACTTAAAAAAGGAACAACAATCATCTGAGAAACTGAGTCTTTGATAATCGAACTAGAATGTATTTCTTATTACATCACAACAATTTGAGTGCTTAAGTATAAAAGGGGTGGAGCAGCTCCGCATTCCAAGCGTGTGGCTCGTCTGTATTGTGCTCCACATTGTAGAGGCGATAAGCCCCGTTGTGAAGTACTTTGGTGATGATGAAGGGACCTTCCCAGGCTGGAGCGAGCTTGTGCGGTTTCTGCTGATCTACTCGAAGGACCAGGTCCCCCTCTTGAAATGCTCGACCTCTCAAGTTTTTGGCATGGAATCGACGCAGGTCTTGCTGATAGATGGTCGACCGGATCAGCGCCATCTCTCTTTCTTCTTCTAGAAGGTCAACAGCATCCCGACGGGCTTGTTCTGCTTCGGCTTTTGAGAAGAGTTCTGCTACCTCTTGAGCTTGCGTTGGATTTCCCCGAAGAGGAAGGGATGATGCAGCAGAGTAGCGTAAGTATTTCCCTTAGTTTTTGCGAACCAAGGTATCAATTGAGTAGGAGGCCATGCTCAAGTCCCTCGTACCTGCACAAAACGATAGCTACTCGCAACCAACGTGATTAGGGGTTGTCAATCCCTTCAGGGTCACTTACGAGAGTGAGATCTGATAGATATAATATTTTTGGTATTTTTTGTATAGAGATGCAAAGTAAAAAGTAAAAGAAAATTAAAAAGCAAAGCAAGATTAAAGTGATGGAGATTAATATGATGAGAATAGACCCGAGGGCCATAGGTTTCACTAGTGGCTTCTCTCAAGAGCATAAGTATTCTATGGTGGGTGAACAAATTACTGTTGAGCAATTGACAGAATTGAGCATAGTTATGAGAATATCTAGGCATGATCATGTATATAGGCATCACGTCCGTGACAAGTAGACCAAAACGATTCTACATCTACTACTATTACTCCACTCATCGACCGCTATCCAGCATGCATCTAGAGTATTAAGTTAAAAATAGAGTAATGCTTTAAGCAAGATGACATGATGTAGAGAGATAAATTCATGCAATATGAAATAAACCCCATCTTGTTATCCTTGATGGCAACGATACAATACGTGCCTTGCTGCCCCTTCTGTCACTGGGAAAGGACACCGCAAGATTGAACCCAAAGCTAAGCACTTCTCCCATGGCAAGAACTACCAATCTAGTTGGCCAAACCAAGCAGATAATTCGAAGAGACTTGCAAAGATAACCAATCATACATAAAAGAATTCAGAGAAGATTCAAATATTATTCATAGATAGACTTGATCATAAACCCACAATTCATCGGTCTCAACAAACACATCGCAAAAAGAAGATTACATCGAATAGATCTCCACAAGCGAGGGGGAGAACTTTGTATTGAGATCCAAAAAGAGAGAAGAAGCCATCTAGCTACTAACTATGGACTCGAAGGTCTGAGGTAAACTACTCACACTTCATCGGAGAGGCTATGATGATGTAGAAGCCCTCCGTGGTGACGGCCCTCTCCGGCGGAGCTCCATAACATGCCCCAAGATGGGATCTCGTGGATACAGAAAGTTGCGGTGGTGGAATTAGGTTTTTGGCTCCTCTTCTGATCATTTGGGGGTACGTAGGTATATATAGCAGGAAGGATTACGTCGGTGGAGCACCGAGGGGCCCACGAGGCAGGGGGCGCGCTCTAGGGGGGGCGCCCCCACCCTCGTGACCGCCTCTCTGATGCCTTGGCGTAGGGTCCTAGTCTCCTGGATCACGTTCGGTGAGAAAATCACGTTCCCGAAGGTTTTATTCCGTTTGGTCTCCATTTGATATTCTGTTTCTCCGAAATACTGAAATAGGAAAAAACAACAATTCTGGGCTGGGCCTCCGGTTAATAGGTTAGTCCCAAAAATAATATAAAAGTGGAAAATAAAGCCCAATATAGTCCAAAGCAGTAGATAATATAGCATGGAGCAATCAAAAATTATAGATACGTTGGAGACGTATCAAGTTCCACTCGCGGGGCGTTATGAAGTAAGTTACTCGGAAGCACAGCTTCAGCCCCATAGACTAAGAAGAATGGAGTTCGGCCAGTCGACCGATTAGGAGTTGTCCTCAATCCCCAAAGTACTGATGGAATTTCATCGACCCAAGTGCCCACGACATGCTTGAGGTCACGCATCAACCGGGGTTTTAGTCCTTTGAGAATCAATCCGTTTGCTCTTTCAGCTTGTCCATTCGACTGGGGATGGGCGACTGAAGCATAGTCGACCTGAGTGCCTTGGGAAGCGCAAAAGGCTCTGAACTCATCAGAATCGAAATTCGGCCCATTATCCATGATAATGCTGTGCGGGACACCATATATGAATGTTAACTCTCTGATGAAGCTGACAGTAGTACTTGCTTCGAGGTTTTTAATAGGCTTGGCTTCAATCCATTTGGTGAACTTGTCGACTGCTACGAGCACATGGGTGAAGACACTTCTGCCAGTCCTCAGAGGTCCAACCATATCTAATCCCCAGATAGCAAAGGGCCAGATGTGTGGAATGGTCTTTAGGGCTGATGTAGGCTTGTGAGACATTTTGGAGTAGTACTGGCAACCTTCACATCTGTCGACTATGTCTTTCGCCATTTCATTCGCTCATGGCCAATAAAATCCCGCTCGCTATGCTTTGGCTACAATGGTCCAAGAGGACGCATCGTGACCACAGGTCCCCGAGTGGATGTCCTTGAGGATAACTCGACCTTCTTCTGGTGTTATGCACTTCTGAGCAACTACGGTAGCACTTTCTCTGTAAAGCTGTCCACCCACTACCGTGAAAGCTTTAGATCGACGGGCAATCTAACAAGCCTCTTATTCATCCTCTGGAAGCTCTTTCCTGAGAATATACGTGATGTACGGCACTGCCCAATCGGGTATGATGACCAAAACTTCCATGACCAAGTCGAGCACGGCTGGGACTTCAACTTCAGTCGGATCAGTAGGGCTCGTAGGTTGTGGGGGCTCTTCCGTGAAGGGATCCTCTTGGATAGACGGCGTGTGGAGATGTTCCAAGAAAACATTACTGGGAATGGGCTCACACTTGGAGCCTATCTTTGCCAAATCATCAGCTTCTTGATTTTTCAGTCAGGGTATATGATGGAGCTCTAACCCCTCAAACTTCTTCTCTAACTTTCTCATTGCATTACAATAACCAGTCATAGCCGGGCTTCTGATGTCCCACTCCTTCATTACTTGATTAACCACCAAATCCGAGTCGCCGTAGACCATTAGGTGATGGACGCCCAGTGAAATGGCCATACACAACCTGTACAGAAGTGCTTCGTATTCGGCTTCGTTGTTGGAGGAATCAAAATGGATCTGAAGAACATAGCTAAGTATGTCTCCTCGAGGGGATACCAATACCATCCCAGCACCAAAACCGTTCAACATCTTGGATCCATCGAAGAACATGGTCCAATGCTCCGAGTGAATTTGAGTCGGTTGTTGCCGCTCGACCCACTCGGCGAGGAAATCTGCTATTTCCTGGGACTTGATAGCTTTCTTTGCCTCAAACTTGATATCCAAGGGAAGGAGTTCAAAAGCCCACTTTGCCACTCAACCAGTTGCATCTCTGTTGTTCAGAATTTTTGACAAAGGTGCGTTGCTGACAACTGTAACAGAGTGATCAAAGAAATAATGTACAACCTTCTTCGTGATCATGTAAATCCCATAGACAAGCTTCTGATAGTGAGGATATCTTTGCTTGGATGGAGTCAAGACTTCAGAAATATAATACACTGGGCGCTGAACTTTATAGGTTTTTCCTTCTTCTTCCCGCTCGACCGTAAGTACTGTACTGACAACTTGTTCAGTGGCTGCAATATAAAGCAGTAAAGGCTCTTTGCTGATTGGGGCAGCGAGCACCTGCTGGGTGGAAAGCAGGGTTTTGAGTTCCGCAAATGCTACATCAGCTTCAGGAGTCCACCCGAACTTATCAGATTTCTTCACCAGTCGGTAACGAGGCAAGGCCTTTTCACTGAGGTGAGAGATGAATCGACTCAAGGCGGCTAAACAACCAGTAAGCTTCTGAACGTCATGCACATGCACAAGGCGTTTCATCTGGAGTATGGCTCCAACTTTCTCTGGGTTGGCATCGATCCCTCATTTGGAAACGAGGAAACCGAGTAACTTTCCTCCTGGAACTCCGAATGTGCATTTTGACGGATTAAGCTTGATATCATACCTTCTTAGGTTGGCAAAGGTCTCAGTGAGGTCGGTCAGCAGGTCGGAACCTTTGCGCGACTTGACCACAATGTCGTCCATATACGCTTCTACATTCCGACTGATTTAAGTGAGCAGGCACTTCTAAATCATCCTCATAAATGTGGCACCAACGTTCTTGAGACCAAATGGCATGGTGACATAACAAAAGCACCCGAATGGAGTGATGAAAGCTGTTTTTATCTCATAGAGTCCATACAGTCAAATCTGATGATACCCGGAATAGGCGTCTAGAAAATACAAACGCTCACACCCCACAGTCGAGTCGACGATTTGGTCGATACGGGGGAGAGGAAAATGATCTTTCGGGCAGTCCTGATTGATATGCTTGAAGTCAATGCACATACGAAGTGAATCGTCCTTCTTGGGGACCATGAAAACATTGGCAAGCCACTCGGAATGGTAAATCTCTCGGATGAACTCACTGCTAGGAGCCGAGCCACTTCCTCGCTAATTGCTTTTCTTTTTTGTACGGCAGACCATCTAAGATGTTCCTTGACTGGCTTCACTTTCGGGTTGACTCGCAAACGATGCTCAGCCAGTCCCCTGGGTACACCCGACATGTCACAAGGTTTCCATGCAAAGATGTCCCAGTTCTCACAGAGGAACTGGATGAGCGCTTCTTCCTATTTGCTGTCGAGTGAAGTTGAGATATTAGTAGGAGCAACATTAGGATCGGTCGGGTGAATATGAATCGGTTTCGTTTCTCCGGACGATTGAAATGCAGAATCTGTGGCAGGCTTCTTTGCTCACAGCAAATCACTCGGATGTGCATTTTTCTGATACTCTTGCATTTCAACTGCTAACATTTGTGCATCGGCAAATTTGGAACCCTTCTGGAAGCATTCCTCTGCCTTCTGCCGATTGCCAGTGACCATGATCACTCCTGTGGGACCAGGCATTTTCAACTTGAGATACACGTAACATGGTCGAGCCATAAAACGTGCGTATGCAGGACTTCCCAGAATAGCATGATAAGCACTCTGGAAATCCACTACTTCAAATGTCAACTTTTCCTTACGGTAATTCTTTGAATCACCGAAAACCACGTCAAGGGTTATCTGGCCGAGTGATTCAGCCTTCTTGCCAGGGATGACACCGTGAAAGCTCATGTTGCTCTCACTAAGTTTGGACATCGGAATCCCCATCCCCTTCAAGATTTCAGCATAAAGGATATTCAGGCCACTACCACCATCCATTAACACTTTGGTTAGTCTAGTGCCTCCAACAACTAGGTCGACCACCAACACTTGCCTCCCAGGGGTGGCTATGCGAGCAGGATGATCAGACTGGTCGAATGAGATGGCCGTTTGTGACCACTTTAGGTATGTTGTCGTTGCCGGAGCAACCATATTCACCTCTCTATTGATTACTTTCAGTCGACTTTTGCTCTCAACGTCAGCAAAAATCATTAGAGTGGAATTGACATTGGGAAAACCATCATCTTCCTCTTTGTCTTCATCCTTGTCAGATTCTTTTTCAGAAGATTAGGCTGTTTCTCTCGGAATTGCTCGATCAGAACTCGACACTGTCGAGTGGTATGCTTGGGATAAATCAGATTGCCTTCTTCGTCTTTCTTGGTGTGAATGTGACATGGCAAATCCATCACATCGTTACCAGCTGCATCTTTTACTTTCTTTGGGGTCCAGGGCCCCTTAGGTTTCCCTTTAAACTTTCCTTGAATCACTGCTGCAGTTTCACCAGGTCCTGCAGGTTCAGCTTTACGCTTCTGTTTCCGATTGGAATTACCTCCAACGGTGTCCTAACCGACTGGTTTGTTCTTTCCACTGCGGAGCCGATCCTCCTCTTCTCTGCTAGCATACCGAGTGGCTATTTCCATCATCCGAGTCAAAGACATATCTCCTGTTCAACCGAATTTCAGGACCAGCTCTTGGTTTTTTACGCATTCCTTGAAAGCGCAAACTGCTTGATGGTGGGACACATTTTCCACTGTGTGGTGTAGAGTGGTCCACCTTTGAATGTAATCTCTCAGAGTCTCACTCGATTTTTGCACGCAATGCTGCAATTCCGTTAATCCTGCTGGCCGCTTGCAAGTACCCTCAAAAGTTTTGACAAACACTCGAGCAAGTTCTTCCCAGCTGAATATACTGCCTCATGCTAACTGAGTCAACCATGCTCTGGCTGATCCAACATCAGAGGAAGATGCTTCATGGCCACTTCATCATTGCCGCCACCAATTTGTACAGCCACTCGGTAATCCTCAAGCCAAGTGTCAGGCTTGGACTCGCTAGTGAACTTACTGACCCCAGTTGCCAATCTAAAGTTGGGAGGAATCACAGCGGCTCTGATGGCTCTGCTGAAACACTCTGGACCTGACACATGAACTCTGCTGCCAGTCGGGTGATCTCTGTCAAGGCCCTCTCTATGTGCTCTATTCCTGTCAACTAGACCTTGAACGAGAATAGATCTCGCATCAAAGCCTGGCTCCCTTGGGTCGGCTGGTACTCTTTGCTCGACATTGCGAGGGCGTCTGTCATCATATTGTCGAGGCACATATGATCCACTCCTCGGAGGAGGTGGGGGAACTCGACGACGATCATCACGACCGAGTCGGTGATAGTACTGCTCGTGGTTTCTATATTGCTCCTGCCGATGTCCACGTCCCTCACGCCACAGGGGCGATCTTGGGCTGTGGGCCGACTGGACTATATCTGCCATCATAGATCTGCCATGAATCCTATTCCACGACTGAGATACTGCTGTGTTCTGCTCTCCGGCTGCTCGGAGTAAGGCCCGGATCTGCATCAAACCTCTACCAGCCTCTGACTGGGAAGGCTGAATTGACTCTGCTATATGGGCTGCAGTTGTGAGATTTTGAATCGGAGTGCGGTATACCTGAGGTTGAGGCGGAAAAAGCTGTCGTCGACTGGACTCAGGGATCCGTTGCCATGCACGCTCGTTGAGTGCACACTGAAGGTTCTCCAGTCGAGTGCGCTAAGCCAAATTGGCCAGGCACGCCTCCTCCAAGGCCCGGGCCTCAGAGGTTTCTCCAATGATGGGCGTGTGAAGTGCATCCATGTTGTGGCGGCGAAGATCTTCTCTCTGCTGCGAAGAAACAGGCTCGGGGCGGTATTCCTCGTGAGTGCGCGACGGATCGCCGCCACCATCGCCACCGTCATTGCGGCGGAAGCCAGGAGGACTATGTGGTCAGTCGACCATCAAAACTTCAGCCGTAGGATCGCTGCTGTCGCATTCGGATGCAGTCTTGACGGAGCCAGTTGATAGGTCGAACAAGCCATAGAGAGTTTCGTTGGGCTCGATTGCCGCGACTTGCGGGGTGGCCGACTGACAGGCCACCGCTTGTTTCACCCACCGCTGAAGCCGTGACCGATTGGATCGCTTGCGCCGGCGAACAGCGGGGAGCGAAGACACCATGGGAGCTAACCGATACTGGGTCAACGGCTGCCGGAGAAGGACGCCGCGAGCGCACGCGCGAAAGTGCGTCGCCCCGCGGACGGGGAGCGCCTCGACGTCAAGGGGAGCTTCCTGAAGCCAGGCGGAGTCGTTGGCAACAAAGACGAGCGCGCCGAGACGGATCTCGTGGCCCTCAGCCAATCCACCGCCGGAAACCATGATGATATGGATCGGAAAAATTGCAACTTCACCAAAAAATCGCTAAGACACCAGCCCCACGGTGGGCGCCAACTGTCGTGGTTCTAAGACTGGCAGTAGAATGGGGGTATGTATGAGGAGGCAAGATCCCAGCTATGGTGAAGTTGTACACATAAGATTTATGAGTTCAGGCCCATCACGGTGGAAGTAAAATCCCTACATCTTGGTGCCCGGAGGCGGTCGACTGGATTATGTGAGTGTGGTATTATAGGGGTGCGAACCCTTGTCCCTGAGGAGGGGGGTGGCTTATATAGAGTTCGCCAGACCCCTCCTGCCCTCAGTTACACAGGGTTTCAGGTACATAAATACGGGGAATTTCTGGTAACACCAGCAATAAAGTGACATAAATGACCATTAAGTCTACAGAGTAAACGTTCGACCGTTACTATACAGAGTGGCTTTAGGTCTTCTGATCGTCGAGTGATCATTGTCATGGTCGAGTGACACTGAGTCTTCCGAGTGGAACGTTTCTGGTCGAGTGGATGACAGTATCCCTTGAATACTTTTGGATTTAGGGTGATGTCCTAGTGGAGGGTGTCTAGGTCAGGCCTATGACCCTACCCTAGGTACATAGCTTCATCAATCACGTGATCCATATCAACTAAACCATGTACGATCATCACGTGAGATGGAGTAGTTTTCAAGGGTGAACATCATTATGTTGATCATATCTACTATATGATTCACGCTCGACCTTTCGGTCTCAGTGTTCTGAGGCCATATCTGCATATGCTAGGCTCATCAAGTTTAACCCGAGTATTCTGCATGTGCAAAACTGGCTTGCACCCGTTGTATATGAACGTAGAGCTTATCACACCCGATCATCACATGATGTCTCATCACGAAGAACTGTCGCAACTGTGCATACTCAGGGAGAACACTTATACCTTGAAATTTTAGTAAGGGATCATCTCATAATGCTACCGTCGTACTAAGCAAAATAAGATGCATAAAAGATAAACATCACATGCAATCAAAATATGTGACATGATATGACCATCATCATCTTGTGCTTTTGATCTTCATCTCTATAGTACCGTCATGATCTCCATCGTCACCGGCATGACACCATGATCCCCATCATCTTTATCTTTATCAACGTGTCATCACATGGTCGTCTCGCCAATACTTGCTTTTGCAACTATTGCTATCGCATAGTGATAAAGTAAAGCAATTGTATGGCGCTTGCCTCTTATGCAATAAAGAGACAACCATAAGGCTCCTGCCAGTTGCCGATAACTGTAACAAAACATGATCATCTTATACAACAATTTATATCTCATCACTTCTTGACCATATCACATCACAACATGCCCTGCAATAACAAGTTAGACGTCCTCTACTTTGTTATTGCAAGTTTTATGTGGCTGCCACGGGCTTAGCAAGAACCGTTCTTACCTACGGCATAAAAACCACAACGTGGTATAGTGATTGCTTTTTGATCTTCAGAAAGAACCCTGTTCATTGAATCAGATTCAACTAAAGTTGGAGAAACATACACCCGCCAGCAACCTATGTGCAAAGCATGTCGGTAGAACCAGTCTCATGAACGCCGTCATGTAATGTCGGTTCGGGCCGCTTCATCCAACAATACCGCCAAATCAAGAAACAACTAGTGACGGCAAGCAATATGTATATACCATCCTTTGTGTTCTACTCGTAGATATAACATCTACGCATAGACCTGGCTCGGATGCCACTGTTGGGGAACACAGTAATTTAAAAAAAAATCCTACGCACACGCAAGATCCATCTAGGTGATGCATAGCAACGAGAGGGGAGAGTGTTGTACGTACCCTCGTAGACCTAAAGTGGAAGCGTTATAACAACACGGTTGATGTAGTCGTACGTCTTCACGATCCGACCGATCCTAGCACCAAAGGTAAGGCACCTCCGTGATCTGTACACGTTCAGCTCGGTGACATCCGACGAACTCTAGATCCAGCTGAGGTCGAGGGAGTGTTTCGTCAGCACGACGGAGTGATGACGGTGATGATGAAGTTACCGACGCAGGGCTTCGCCTAATTAAGCACTACAACGATATGACCGAGTTGGAAATCTGTGGGGGGGGGCACCGCACATGGCTAAACAATCAACTTGTGTGTCTATGGGGTGCCCCCTCCCCCGTATATAAAGGAGTGGAGGAGGGGGAGGTCCGGCCTTCTATGGCGCGCCCCAAGGGGGGATTCCTACTCCTACTAGGAGTAGGTTTCCCCCCTTTACTAGTCCAACTAGGAGGGGAAAGGAAGGGGAAAGAGGGGAGAAGGAAGGAGGGGGGCGCCGCCCCCTCCTAGTCCAATTCGGACCAGCCCATGGGGGGCGCGAGGCCACCCCTTGAGGCCCTTCTCTCCTTTCCCGTATGGCCCATGAAGGCCTACTACTTCCCCCGGCGAATTCCCGTAACTCTTCGGTACTCCGGAAAATACCCGAATCACTTGGAACCTGGGTGTATGATCACCGCATTCATCTCCTACCGGGCTCGGCGCCGGTGGCAGTCCGGCCATTCCGCTATCCGCAGCTGCAGAAGGACGAGTTGGAGCGGCAGTGCGCACTCATGCTTGCCGCGGGCATCATCCGAATCTCCACATCACCATTCTCCACACCGGTCCTCCTCGTCCACAAGTCAGATGAGACGTGTAGCTTCTGCATCGACTACCGCGCCCTTAATGCCCTGACACTTAAGGACAACTTTCCTATCCCGGTGGTCGATGAGCTCCTAGACAAGCTACATGGGGCACGCTTCTTTAGCAAGCTCGATCTCCGACCAGGTTACCACCAGGTGTGCATGCACCCGGATGATATCGCCAAGACGGCATTTCAAACTCATCACGGCCACTTCGAGTTCTTGGTCATGCCGTTTGGTCTCTCCAATGCACTAGCGACTTCTCAGGCTCTGATGAACGACGTCCTCTGCCCCTACTTGCGTCGGTTTGTGCTTGTTTTCTTTGATGATATTCTTATCTACAACGCCTCGTGGGAGGAGCACCTACAACACGTCGCCATCGTCTTCAACGAGCTTCAAGTGCATCATCTTCATCTTAAGCGCTCGAAGTGCTCATTCGGGACGCCTTCCATTGCCTACCTCGGCCACGTCATCTTGGCCGAGAGGGCGGACATGGACGCCGACAAGGTGGCGGCAGTCGCCGCCTGGCCGACCCCGCATTCACCACGAGCTCTTCACGGGTTTCTAGGCCTCGTGGGGTACTACCGGAAATTTATCCGGGAGTTCGGCCTCATCGCATTTCCACTCACGTGCCTGCTATGTCGTGATGCCTTTGCCTGGGATGAGGAGGTGACCGTGGCGTTCGAGGCCCTCAAGGGGGCCCTCACGACAGGCCCCGTCCTTGAGATGCCGGACTTCGACCGATCATACGTCGTGGACTGCGACGCGTCCGGTGCGGGGTTCGGCGTCGTCCTTCATCAGGGCGATGGACCCCTCGCCTTCTTTAGCAGGCACTTCACCACGCGCCATCTTAAGCTCACGCTTTATGAGCATGAGCTCATTCGCTTGGTGCAGGCGGTACGCCATTGGCAGCCCTATCTATGGGGTTGGTCTTTCTGGATTCGCACAGACCACCACATCCTCAAGTTCTTGTTGGACCAGAGGATCTCGACCGTGCCGCAACACTAGTGGATCAGCAAGCTCTCCGGTTTCGACTTCACCGTCGAGTATCGCCCAGGCCGCCTTAACACTATGTCCGACGCCTTGTCTCGTAGCGTTGCTGACCACGACACCACAGTCGGCGACTCCGAGGGGGTGGCGCTCTGCATCCACTCAGGGACTACTTTCTCCCTCTTCACCGACACCCGTCGGGCGACAGCAGCCGCGCCAAACGCGCTTCTCCTTCAGCAGCAGCTGGCTGCAAGGGAGCTAGAGCGGTCGTGGCGCCTCATCGACGGGTTGCTCCTTCAAGGGCATCGGGTCTTTGTTCCGGCGCATGATGATCTACGTCACCAAGTGTTGTTGCTAGCCCACTCGACGGGCCATGAGGGTGTGCAGAAAACCCTCCATCGTCTCCGCACTGACTTGTACATCCCAGGTGATCGGGCCCTGGTCCGCGACTGGGAACGGTCTTGTGTGACGTGCCAGCGTAACAAGATGAAGACACTATGGCTGTCTGGTCTGCTCCAGCCCTTGAAGGTGCCATCTCAGGTCTGGGCGGATATCTCCATGGACTTCATCAAGGGCCTCCCCAAGGTGGGCGGCAAATCGGTCATTCTCACGGTGGTCGACCGCTTCTCCAAGTATACTCACTTCATCGAGCTTGATCATCCATACACGGCTGCATCCGCGGCCCGTGCCTTCTTCGATGGCATCGTCCGCCTCCATGGGTTTCCCTCTTTGATTGTCAGCGATCGGGACCTGGTGTTCACCGGACATGTCTGGTGTGATCTCTTCCGATTGGCGGGCGTGAAGCTCCGCTTGAGCACGGCCTTCCATCCTCAGACGGACGGCCAATCCGAGGTTGTCAACAAGGTGATTGCAATGTATTTGTGTTCTGTTACGGGTGATCATCCTCGCGCTTGGGTGAATTGGCTCTCGTAGGCGGAGTACTACTGCTACAAAACCTCCTATCACTCCGCCCTGCGCGCCACTCCATTTGAGGTGGTCCACGGCAGGCCGCCCCCACCCATCCTGCCGGTTGATCCGGCGACGGCTCAGACGGAGGTGGCCAGTGATCTTATGTGGCGCCGTGATGAGATGCTAGCAGAGGTCCGACAATGCCTTGATAACCGACAAGTATAGGGGATCGCAACAGTTTTCGAGGGTAGAGTATTCAACCCAAATTTATTGATTCGACACAAGGGGAGCCAAAGAATATTCTCAAGTATTAGCAGCTGAGTTGTCAATTCAACCACACCCGGAAACTTAATATCTGCAGTGAAGTATTTAGTAGCAAAGTAATATGATAATAGTGGTAACGGTAGCAAAAGTAATATTTTTGGTTTTATAGTGATTCTAACAGTAGCAACGGAAAAGTAAATAAGCGAAGAACTATGTATGAAAAGCTCGTAGGCATTGGATCAATGATGGATAATTATGTCGGATGTGATCAATCATGCAACAGTTATAACATAGGGTGACACAGAACTAGCTCCAGTTCATCAATGTAATGTAGGCATGTATTCCGAATATAGTCATACATGCTTATGGAAAAGAACTTGCATGACATCTTTTGTCCTACCCTCCCGTGGCAGCGGGGTCCTATTGGAAACTAACGGATATTAAGGCCTCCTTTTATTAGAGTACCGGACCAAAGCATTAACACATACTGAATACATGAACTCCTCATACTATGGTCATCACCGATAAGTATCCCGATTATTGTCACTTCAGGGTTAACGGATCATAACACATAATAGGTGACTATAGACTTGCAAAATAGGATCACAAACTCACATATATTCATGAAAACATAATAGGTTCAGATCTGAAATCATGGCACTCGGGCCCTAGTGACAAGCATTAAGCATAGCAAAGTCATAGTAACATCAATCTCAGAACATAGTGGATACTAGGGATCAAACCCTAACAAAACTAACTCGATTACATGATAAATCTCATCCAACCCATCACCGTCCAGCAAGCCTACGATGGAATTACTCATGCACGGCGGTGAGCATCATGAAATAGTGATGGAGGAAGGTTGATGATGACGATGGCGACGGATTCCCCTCTCTGGAGCCTCGAACGGACTCCAGATCAGCCCTCCCGAGAGAATTTAGGGCTTGGCGGCGGCTCCGTATCCTAAAACGCGATGAATCCTTCTCTCTGATTTTTTTTCTCCCCGAACACGAATATATGGAGTTGGAGTTGAGGTCGGTGGAGCGTCAGGGGGCCCACGAGGTAGGGGGCGCACCCAGGAGGGTAGGCGCGCCCCCACCCTTGTGGACAGGGTGTGGGCCCCTGACGTGCATTCTTCTTCCAGTATTTTTTATATATTCAATAATCTCCGTTGATTTTCAGGTCATTCCGAGAACTTTTATTTCTGCACAAAAATAACACCAAGGCAATTCTGCTGAAAACAGCGTTAGTCCGGGTTAGTTCCATTCAAATCTTGCAAGTTAGAGTCCAAAACAAGGGCAAAAGTGTTTGGAAAAGTAGATACGACAGAGACGTATCAACTCCCCCAAGCTTAAACCTTTGCTTGTCGTCAAGTAATTCAGTTGATAAACTGAAAGTGATAAAGAAAAACTTTTACAAACTGTGTTTGCTCTTGTTGTTGTAAATATGTAAAGCCAGCATTCAGGTTTTCAGCAAATATTATGAACTAACCATATTCACAATAAGATTGAGGTCTCATGTTTACTCATATCAATGGCATAATCAACTAGCAAGCAATAATAATAAATCTCGGATGACAACACTTTCTCAAAACAATCATAATATGATATATGAAGATGGTATCTCGCTAGCCCTTTTTGAGACCAAAAAACATAAATGCAGAGCACCTTTAAAGATCAAGGACCGACTAGACATTGTAATTCATGGTAAAAGAGATCTAGTCAAGTTATACTCAATGTAAACTAATAGTAATGGATGCAAATGACAGCGGTGCTCTCCAACTGGTGCTTTTCAATAAGAGGATGATGACTCAACATAAAAGTAAATAGATAGGCCCTTCGCAGAGGGAAGCAGGGATTTCTAGAGGTGTCAGAGCTCGATTTTGAAATAGAGATGAATAAAATTTTGAGCGGTATAATTTCATTGTCAACATAACAACCGAGAGATCTCGATATCTTCCATGCTACACACATTATAGGAGGTTCCCAAGCAGAATGGTAAAGTTTATACTCCCCCACCACCAACAAGCATCAATCCATGGCTTGCCCGAAACAATGGGTGCCTGCAACTAACAACAATCCAGGGGGAGTTTTGTTTGCAATTATTTTGATTTGATTTGAGCATGCGACTGGGCATCCCGGTGACCAGCCATTTTCTCGTGAATGAGGAGCGGAGTCCACTCCTCTTGAGAATAACCCGCCTAGCATGGAAGATACAGACAACCCTAGTTGATACATGAGCTATTCGAGCATACAAAACAGAATGTTTATTTGAAGGTTTAGAGTTTGGCACATACAAATTTACTTGGAACGGCAGGTAGATGCCGTATATAGGAAGGTATGGTGGACTCATATGGAATACTTTGGGGTTTATGGAATTGGATGCACAAGCAGTATTCCCTCTTAGTACAAGTGAAGGCTAGAAAGAGACTGGGAAGCGACCAGCTAGAGAGCGACAACAGTCATGAACATGCATTAAAATTAATCAACACCGAATGCAAGAATGAGTAGGATATAATTCACCATGAACATAAATATCGTAGAGGCTATGTTGATTTTGTTTCAACTACATGCGTGAACATGTGCCAAGTCAAGCCACTCGAATCATTCAAAGGAGGATACCACCTTATCATACCACATCATAACCATTTTAATAGCATGTTGGCACGCAAGGTAAACCATTGTAAACTCCTAGCTAATTAAGCATGGCATAAGCAACTACAATCTCTAATTGTCATTGCAAACATGTTTCTTTCATAATAGGCTGAATCAGGAACGATGAACTAATCATATTTACAAAAACAAGAGCGGTCGAGTTCATACCAGCTTTTCTCATCTCAATCAGTTCATCATATATCGTCATTATTGCCTTTCACTTGCACGGCCAAATAGTGTGGATAATAATAATAGTGCACGTGCATTGGACTAAGCTGGAATCTGCAAGCATTCAATTCAACAGAGAAGACAAGGTAATATGGGCTCTTTGTTAGATCAACAATAATGCATATAATAGCCACTCAACATTTTCATTATGGTCTTCTCCTCTCGACCCCCAAAGAACAAGAAAAGAAAGAAAACTATTTACACGGGAAAGCTCCCAACAAGCAAAAGAAGAGCAAGAAATCTTTTTGGGTTTTCTTTTTAATTACTACTACTACAGGCATGGAAAGTAAACTAGCTAAAAGCTACAACTAATTTTTTTGTTTTTCTTAAGGTTTTGCAAACACACAAGAAGAAAGCTTAAAAAGAAAATAAACTAGCATGGATGATACAATGAAAAAGTATGAGCACCGACAACTGGCATGAGTGTGTGAACATGAATGTAATGTTGGTGAGAGGTACGTACTCCCCCAAGCTTAGGCTTTTGGCCTAAGTTGGTCTATGCCCATGGATGGCCTGGTGGATATCCAAAGTTGAAGCTGGGGTCATACTGAGATGCATCAGCTACTGCCTGAAGAGCTGCAGCTTGGAGGCGGGCTGCCTCCGTCTTCCTCTCATACTCGTCTGCCTCCTCCCTGATTATAACATATCTCCTTTTGCCCGAAAGTCAAAGAAAGCAGGAGCAGGGAGATTGACGTGATAGGTGCATCGTCTGTCAAAGATTAGTTGGTACTAGAGGGACTGATTGTTCGTCTCAACGAACTGATGACGAACCATAGCATCATAATCTAAATAAGCAGGAGGAAACTCAATATCATATCCATGAATGGGTATCTCAAGAAAATCAGCTAAACAAGTTGCATAAATTCCACCACAGAAATCTCCATTAATTTTGTTATTATGCAACCTATGTGCAACAATGGCCCCCAAGTTATATTGTCTATCTCCTAACACATCACTCTTGAGAACACTAAGATCTGGCACACACATGTGACATGCCTCATCCTTACCATTTATGCATCTACCTATAAAGAGAGCAAAATAGTGTATAGCAAGAAAATGAATGCTCCCTATGGTAGCTTGCGTTATTTCCCTAGATTCCATCACAGTGATACTAGCAAGAAAATCTTTATATTCACATTTATGAGGTTCACTAACATTACCCCACCGTGGGACTTTACAAGCAGTATTAAAATCTTCTAAGTCCATGGTATAAGATTTATCATAAAGATCAAACAGAACAGTTTGAGAATTTCGTGACGATGTAAATTCAAACCTTCTCACAAAGGAATCAGTGAGGTAGTAGTACCGACGGCACTTATCTGCCTCGAAGCCCTCAAGATCAGCGTTACGCACATATGCGTCAAATTCCTCCTTGATTCCTGCTTGAAACATGAAGTCCTCTGACGGCCATTCACAAGGCCGCACTTGAGCCTCCCTTGGTAGTTCATTATCCGACTCGCGTATTGCGGGCCTGGGTCCTTGTTTCCTTGAGGAACCACTGAGGGAGTCCTGGACTAAGGGGTCCTCGGGCGTCCGGCCTGTTAGCCATGGGCCGGACTGATGGGCTTTGAAGATATGAATACCGAAGACTGCACCCGTGTCCGGATGGGACTCTCCTTGGCGTGGAACGCAAGCTTGGTGACCAAATATGTGGATTCCTTTCTTTGTAACCGACCTTGTGTAACCCTAGATCATCCCGGTGTCTATGTAAACCGGAGGACTTAGTCCAGAGGACAGACATTATCATAGCCACACAAGCTAGACCTCTAGGGTTTAGCCATTATGATCTCGTGGTAGATCAACTCTTGTAATACTCATATTCATCAAGATCAATCAAGCAGGACGTAGCGTATTATCTCCATAGAGAGGGCCCGAACCTGGGTAAAACATTGTGTCCCCAGTCTCCAGTTACCATCGACCTCAGACGCACAGTTCGGTACCCCCTACCCAAGATCCGCCGGTTTTGACACCGACATTGGTGCTTTCATTGAGAGTTCCACTATGCTGTCATCAAGAGGTTTGATGGCTCCTTCAACCATCTACAACGATGCTGCCCAAGGGGGAGTCTTCCTCCCCGGACAGATCTTCATGTTCGTCGGCTTCGCTCTGTGGGCCAACTCGCTTGGCCATCTGGAGCAGATTGAAAGCTACGCCCCTGGCCATCAGGTCAGATTTGGGAGCTTGAATTACGTTGCGGACATCCGTGGGGACTTGATCTTTGCCGGATTCGAGACCGCGGCTACCACTCCTGGCCACCCCAAGGGACATGACCTAAATCTGTCATCGGACTGCATCCAGGAGACATCTCCCATAACCGCTCTGGCCTTAGATCCGGAGCAGACTGCGCCATCCAAGGACGGGAAGCTCAACCCCGCCATGGAGGCCACAGATTCCCCGGTGTTGGAGCCGCACATAGACTTGATCTCACACAATACCTATGCCACCAGAACTCCGGACTCGTTTCTGGCCGTAAGTATCGAACCATGTGAGCCCGTGGACGTCGAACTTGATTGTTTATCGATCTTCGAATTAAGCATCGTAGACATCTTCCAGCACTCGCCTTTGGCCCACATGCTAAACTCATTAAAAAAACCGTCCTTGATGGAGGACTCACAGTCGAACTCTATCTAGTCCGAACTAGGGGCTGACAGTGGAGAATTTTGCTTCCCACCCGCCACCCACTTCATAGCCACGGTCGAGGATTTGACCGACACACTTGATTACGACTCCGAGGACATCGATGGTATGGATGACGATGCCAGAGAAGTAGAGGCCCAGAACCCGCCGTTCACCGGACACTATACAGCCACTTCCTCATATGATGTATACATGGTGGATGCACCAAAGGAGAACAACGGCGATGACAAGGAAGATCCAGCTAGGATAAACCTTCTGAAATACAATCCAAGCGCCGGTGTCAGCAGCGCCGCTCTAAGTCACGCCGTAGTAAAGACAACAACACCGACACAGGAGAAGATAACACTCCAGAAGGTGCCGAAGACAATGAAGACCTTGTTGAAACAGCTAATGTACAAGATGAACGGGAAGATGTGCAGGTTAGCCCTCGTAAACAGGCCACGCACGAAGACTCAGAGGATGGAAGTTATCTTCCGCTCTCCGAGGATGAGGTGAGCCTCGGCACCGACGATTTCATCGTTCCTAAGGAACCTCTTGAGCAGGAGCGCTTCAAGCTCTAGCTAATAGCTACTGCAAGGAGCCTGAAAAAGAAGCAGCGGCAGCTTCAAGCTGACCAAGATCTACTCAATGATAAATGGACCGATGTCCTAGCAGCCAAAGAATATGACCTCAAGCGCCCAACCAAAAGCTACCCAAAGCGCAAATTGCTACCTCAGTTTGACGAGGAGGCGCCGGAATACATACCACCATCGTACAATGCTGCTGACCGACCACCACGTGGTCGGGACAAAACATCAACTCATGCCGAACACCAGCCCGCCCCGCCTCATCGCACAGGTAGAGGTAAATTAGCCCACGACCATACATATGACCTCCGGCAAAACCTGAACAATAAAGCAGGGCATACCAGATCAATCTACGGATTGCGAGGACGTGCCTCGACACGTGACGATGGCCACCTATTCGGACGTGACAAACTTAGTCATGTGTGGGCCGAATACCGCAGACGGACTCCATCAGAGCTACGTCGCGATATGACCCGATATAGAGGTGCCGCACACCCTCATTGCTTCACTGATGAGGTCATGGATCATGAATTCCCAGAAGGGTTTAAACCCATGAATATAGAATCATATGATGGAACCACGAACCCTACGGTGTGGATCGAAGACTTCATTCTCCACATTCATATGGCCTGCGGCGATGACCTCCACGCCATTAAATACCTCCCTTTAAAACTCAAGGGGCCAGCTTGACATTGGCTCAACAGTCTGCTTGAAAATTCTATTGGCAGCTAGGAGGACTTGGAAGAGGCCTTCCTCGATAACTTCCAAGGTACATATGTTCGACCTCCGGACGCTGATGACTTAAGCCATATAGTTCAACAGCCCGGAGAGTCTGCCAGGAAATTATGGACTAGGTTCTTAACTAAAAGGCCTTCAAACACAGCATCCATGACGAATGGCTTGCTCGCCACCTCGGCCAAGAAAAGCCAAAATCCATGGCGGCCCTCACGACACTTATGACCCGCTTTTGTGCGGGCGAGGACAGTTGGTTGGCCCGTAGCAAAAACAATGCAAACGATGCCGGCACCCCTGAAGTTAAAAATAACAAAGACAAGTCTCGATGCAATAGATACAACGTCGAAACAACAGTGATAACACCGAGGATACGACGGTCAATGCCGGATTCAGTGGCTCTAAGCCTGGTCAGCGGAAGAAGCCGTTCCAAAAGAACAATTCAGGCCCATCCAGCTTGGACCGCATACTTGATTGTCCGTGCCAGATTCATGGCACCCCAGACAAACCACCCAATCATACAAATAGAGATTGCTGGGTTTTTAAACAGGCCGGCAAATTAAACGCCAAAAACTGGGAAAAGGGATCGCAAAGCGAGGACAATGATGAAGAGCCTTGGTAACTGAACACAGGGGGATAGAAGAAGTTTCCCCCTCAGGTCAAAACGGTGAACATGATATACGCTACCCACATCCCCAAGAGGGAGCGCAAGCGTGCGCTCAGGGACGTCTACGCGATAGAGCCAGTCGCCCCAAAATTTAATCCATGGTCGTCATGCCCGAACACTTTTGATCGCCGGGATCATCCGACCAGTACCCGTCATGGTGGCTCAGCCGCACTGGTCCTAGACCCAATAATTGATGGGTTCCACCTGACTCGCGTCCTTATGGATGGAGGTAGCAGCCTCAATCTGCTCTATCAGGATACAACGTGCAAAATGGGCATTAACCCATCACGGATCAAGCCCACCAGGACTACCTTCAAAGGAGTCATACCAGGTGTAGAGGCCCGCTGTATGGGCTCAATCACAATAGAGGTTGTCTTCGAATCTCCGGACAACTTCCGAAGCAAGGAGTTAATCTTCAATATCGTCCCCTTCCGCAACGGCTATCACGCACTGCTCGGACGAACTACATTTTCTTGATTCAACGCAGTACCACACTATGCTTATCTCAAGCTCAAGATGCCCAGTCCACGCGGCATCATAACGGTCAATGGAAATACGGAACGCTCCCTCCGTACAGAAGAGCACACAGCTACCTTAGCAGCAGAAGTACAGAGCGGCCTTCTCAAGCGGAATCTTAATTCGGCTGCCGAGCCTCGTTAAAGAGGGTTCGAACTACTCTGCAGCAGGAGAGCTTGGCTCGTCAGGAGCTCGACTAGCAATCCGGCCTCCGTCTCAGTCCCGATAAAGTGGTGGCATTCGTGCCACGCGTACATAACTACACACTCAAAATTCCATGGGCATCGACGGAGGTATAGCTAGCTTGTGGTGCATAGTACGGCTCAACCGACATCGGATACACACATACTTTCACTTTTACTTGTTTCCTTTGCAGGTCTCAATACCACAGGCCCCATCTGGTGGTCTAGTCATTGGTCCTCTTGAAGGATAAACACACCAAGACGGCGAGAAACGCGGACATATGGGGGACTTTTTAGGTGATTCCGTTCACGATAACTCTACCTGTTTTTTCAGGACCCACATGCAACTCTCCCTTGGTTTCGGCATGTCAAATAGCCAGTTGCTTATCGCACTACCTGTATCAATGCGCCTTGACGTACTAATTAAATTATAATGAGAACAGTTTGCGGCTGGAGCTTTACGACCCCAGCTTTTTTTTACCTTTGCACCTTTTCTGTTTCATTTCTCTTTTTTCTCTCAGCTCCCCTGTGGATAACCCTATCAGGTAGCACCCGTACACTTTGGTACATTTGATGTTTGCCAGGGGCTTCATACCACCCCACATTACGGCAACAAAAGTTCGAACACTTTTTATAAGTATAGTTCGGCACCCCGAATTAGCATTATATGCATTGGCTCTGAATCATGTCTTTGGTCAATAGTTGGGTTGCCCGGCTCCTGTGCTTGCTACCTTACGTTCCGCTATATCGGCTAAGGTAGTAAAGGGAGAACTACTGCGATTCTGCCTTGGTTTATCCAAAGGAGCACCTCAGTAGAGAAAGCCGAAAACTGATTGTCATGATGCGGCGAGAGCCGATCAGCTGTTCGGAGGTTACAAATCGTTGGAGATTTCTTCCGCATTACTCGAAGGATTGGTACTTCCTGATTAGACGCTTATAGCACTCTAGTTCGGATACTAGGGGCTGCGCCCATGTTTTTATTGTCGAACACCTATGGCTAAGTGAGGGCGTTACAGCCGCATAGTCTGGTTGCCTGGTTCGTTGCGCTAAACAACTCCTTCAAGGACCATCTAATTGGATCAATATTGTTTAGATTCCATCCCGAACACCCCCGTACTACCTACGTGGGAGCAGAAGCCGTCGACTGGTTAACCCCCAGATTTCATACAACACGGTCGCACAAGAAGTACAAATTTAAAAACATAACAAGCATTATATTGCAAAATCACTTTGTTTTATCATACAAGGTAGAGGGATCTTGAATACATTCATTCAAATATAGTGTGTTTCGCACAATGATCCGCAATAATGCGAGACCCCTCGAAGACATCGCCGAAGTATCGCTCGGGTGTGCGGTGCTCCTTTCCCTCCGGCGACCACTCGGTCGCTAATTTGACAGCATCTAGCTTTGCACACCAGACCTTGCAATAGGAGAAGGTCAGACGTGCACCCTCGATGCAGACGGATCGCTTGACGACGTCCAGCCGAGGGCTGGCACCCACCAGTCGCCCACCGGACAGTGTCTCAGGGACAACAGGATTATTAAATCCTTCATGGCCAGTTCGGCCACCCTATGCAGCTCGACCAGCTGTTTTAGCTGATTGCTGAAGGGCATTGGATGTTCTGGCGCAAGATATTTCGACCAGAACAGCTTCTCCATGGAGCTCCCTTCTTCGGCTCGGAAGAACTCTACGGCGTCAGCCACACTGCGTGGCAGATCAGTAAAAGCCCCTGGAGAACTACGAATCCGGGTTAGTAAATGATATTTCATCTTCACATTCTTGCTTTGCATATTGAATGCCTTACCCACCGCGATCTTCCTGGCCTCCTGGATCTCCTGGAGGGTGCCCTGGGCCTCATTCTGGGCTGCCTCCGCACTCTGACGAGCCTTGGCGAGTTCGGTCTCTTGAACCGGCGCATAGCGCTCCAAGGCCTCACACTTCTTCATCGTGTCCTCGAGCTCCTGTTGGACCTCGTTGACCCGGGCCTTGAGCTTCTTCCGAGCGGCTTGCTCCTTGACAGAATTCCCTTCGGCTTCGGCCAGGGCCTTTTTCAGGGCCTTGACCTCGGTCGTCGCGTCTATACACATCATGGCATTTCGATCACTGCATATCATTTTACCTTTTTTTGAAAACATAACATGTTATTACTTACCTTGTTTTTCCTGGAGCTGCCTCTTCATCCGGCCCAGCTCCTCCTCGGCCTCCGCCGGTTTCTGCTTCAGTCCGGAGACTTCGGCAGTATGCGAGGCTGCAGCCAACAATGACGCTTGTGTTTACATGTTAGAAAATTTTAGTTAGTTTCCTGCAATAGGAGATTGATCCTCTGTCCGGCTTTTTCTTTCCGAACACTGGACAATGTCTCAGGGGCTACTGTCTACATTGGGATTTTCTCTTTTTTGCGCCGCTTACCTCAAAACCTGTCAGCAGGCTGCTGCAAGCTTTGGTTAGTCCGCTCTTGGCGGACTGAACCCTTTCAATTACCGTCCCCATAAGGACACGGTGCTCATCCACAATGGAAGCGCCTCACAGCGCTTCCGGCAGATTGTTCGATGCTCTTGGTTGGGTAGGGGTCACCGGCGAAATAGGCATCCCCCTTCTTTCGAAGAAGGTTGCGTGCCGGATTCTGGAGCCGCATCAGTCTCCGGAATTGAGTCCGGCTGAGGGCCGAACTGAATATGGCCCTCCCCACCAGTCTCCATGGGGATTGATTCCCCCCTGGTGTCTGATGACGGGGGTTTCGCTTTCTGGCGCCTCCTGAGCCTCTCCCCCGCCTGGAAGAGTCCTTCGGGACAGCACCTCCACATCGTCCTTGGCCTTGGGGGAGTGAGCGGCCTGCGGCGAATCGCTGGCCATCGCCTTTGAGTCCAGCGAACCTCGTGATGAGGATCGCTGGGAGCTGTCGTGGCCTGGACTGTAATAGGATAACTAATTATATCAATACAACGAAGAGGAAAGACTTGGTTTGTGGGCGGATATGAGTTTTAGCACTTACGATGCGGCCCGAGGTTAGTGCGGGGGCGTCTCTCCGGACTGCTGTCGACGTCCCACGCGGAGTTATCCTCAAGGGAGTTTTTCCATTTCTTGGACGTCTCTGCCTCCAGATTTGTGGAAGCCGCCCTCTTCTTCCTCCCCTCATCAAGGTGAGGGTTGTTCTCCTCCTCCTCCCTATCATCATCGTCTTCGGCGGCGGAGGAGCGGGTCTTGTCTTCGGATGTCACGTTCGAAGCGCCCTTGCGGCGGGGGCCACTCCAGACCCCCTTGGCCTTCTATAGGATCGAAAGTATGTCTAGAGGGGGGGGAGTGATTAGACTACTTGACCAAATAAAAATCTAGCATTTTCCCAATTTTAGTTCTAGGCGGATTTTAGTAACTTAGCACAAGTCAAGCCATCAACCTACACATGCAATTCTAAGAGTATACCAGCGAAAAGTAAAACAATTGCATATGAAGGTAAAGGGAGGAGTTTGGAGTGTGCAAACGCAATTGGAGACATGGAGATTTTTGGCGTGGTTCCGATCGGTGGTGCTATCATACATCCACGTTGATGGAGACTTCAACCCACGAAGGGTAACGGTTGAGCGAGTCCACGGAGGGCTCCACCCACGAAGGGTCCACGAAGAAGCAACCTTATCTATCCCACCATGGCCGTCGCCCACGAAGGACTTGCCTCACTCGGGTAGATCTTCACGAAGTTGGCGATCCCCTTGCCCTTACAAGCTCCTTCGTTCAACTCCACAATTTTGACGGAGGCTCCCAAGTGATACCTAACCAATCTAGGAGACACCACTCTTCAAGAGGTAATAGATGGTGTGTTGATGATGAACTCCTTGCTCTTGTGCTTCAAATGATAGTCTCCCCAACACTCAAGTCTCTCTCACAGGATTTGGATTTGGTGGAAAGATGATTTGAGTGGAAAGCAACTTGGGAAGGCTAGAGATCAAGATTTATGTGGTTTGAGTGGAATATCTTGATCTCAACACAAGTGTAGGTGGTTCTCTCTCAGAATATGTTGGAAGTGTAGGCATGTTCTGATGGCTCTCTCTATAAATGAAGAGTGGGTGGAGGGGTATAAATAGCCTGCACACAAAATCTAACCGTTACACACAAATCACCAAACTCGGTGGGACCGAATCATGAAACTCGGTCAGACCGATCTAGTTCAAAATGTGAATGTTAGGATTTTCGGTGGGACCGACATGTCAACTCGGTGGGATCGATTTTGTTAGGGTTAGGGCATAATGTAATCTCGGTGAGATCGATCACACAAACTCGGTAAGACCGATGTTGGTAATGGACTAACAGAGAGTTGGTCAGGCAAACTCGGTGGGACCGATTCGCTCATCTCGGTTGGACTGAAATGTTACAAAAGGGAAACAGAGAGTTTGCATTGCAATCTCGGTGGGACCGATCGGTCATCTCGGTTTGACCAAAACGTTACGAAGGGAAACAGAGAGATTACAATCCCATCTCTGTGAGACCGAGGTCCCTATCGGTGAGACCGAAAGGACTAGGGTTTCTGGCAGTGGCTATGTCAACTGAACTCGGTGGCGCCGGATAAAAGGTTTTGGTGGGGCCGAGTTTGACTTTTGGTTTGGGCCATATGTGGATGTGAGGAAGTAGTTGAGGGCTTTTGGAGCATATCACTAAGCACTTTGAGCAAGAAAGCCATTAGGCAACACCTCATCCCCACTTAATAGTATTGGCTTTTCCTATGGACTCAATGTGATCTTGGATCACTTAAAATGAAAAGATATAGAGTCCTGAGCTTTGAGCTTGAGCCAATTCTTTGTCCCTAGAATTTTGAGGGATCCAATTTTCTCATCCATGCCATGCCAATCATTGAGATTTCCTGAAATGTTTATCTTTAAGTAGCATTTTCTCAATGATTTATATGTTGTTAGGAATTACCAAAACCACCCAGGGATAGTTGCACTTTCAATCTCCCCCTTTTTGGTAATTAATGACAACATATAGATCAAAGCTTCGACAAATGATAAATAAGATTGAAAGAACATCATCGCTTTGAGAAGTATGTGATAAGCAAGAGCTCCCCCTAAATTTGTGAATTATTTACAATTTTCTTTTGAATGCAAATGCACAATCGATTAGGACCATGGGTTACTCTTCCATGTCACATACATCTTGGTGGAGCACTCAAAATTATAGAGATTAAAAGCATGCACTCATCACCAAGCTAGTGAATGATCATATAGGATATAAGAGATGATATCATCCAACAAGCATTAAGGGTAGCATATGATCAAACACATGATCAACAAGTATCTCACAAGGACATAAAGTATCTCACACAAGCACTCAATAAAGAAGTTCAACCAAAAATAGCAAGAGAGATAAAAAGACCAACACTCTCTCTCAAAGCCTATGATCTATACATTTTTCTCCCCCTTTGGCAACAAGTTACCAAAAAGTTCAAAAATGCATAGTGCTAAACGACTCTTAGGATTGATCTTCGGGAGGTGGTGTAGAGAGGACTCCAAGGACGAAGGCTTCCGATGAAGTACTTGGAGCTGATGGAGTGGCTGCTGGAGGTGGCACTTGAGCTGTGGCTGCTAGAGCTGATGATGTAGCTCTAGTATCTGTGACTAGCACTGCAACAGACCTTGGACCTCGTGGCACATGCTTGAAAGCATCAGTAGTTGACTTGCCCTTCTTCTCCTCCGCTTCCTCCTGAAGCTGCTCAACTGCAGTCTGAATCTCAGTCACCTTCAGATCAAGATCACAGCATTTTGTTTCCACAATCCTCTCCAGGCTCTCCTGATTCTGAGTCAGGGTGGCCAAGTCCTTCTCAATCCTCAGTGTAGCTTGAATCTGATATCCAAGCTGATATTGCTTGCTCTTCAGGAAAACCTGAGATGCCTCTTCAGCAGTTGGCATCCTTGCAGCTTTCTCTGCCCTTGCCTTCTCTCTCTTCTCATGTGCTTGCACAGATGATGGATCTTCCCCAGTCATTACAATAGTATTGTCTTCAAAATCAGGGTAGATGGGTAGGTGCTCCTTATCCAAAAGATACTTGCCTGTGCCCATCTTTGAGTTGATGAGCTCCTGAATTTGTGGGGCATACCCACAACTCCTCTTCTGATCAACTGCTGTCCTTTTGATTGTCTCCACAATCAGACTCATGACTTTGAATTTTTGAGGCACATAAAACAAATGTAGCAAGTTGATGGCATGTCCCCTGATCATCTTGTGATCACCTGACTTGGGTAGCAATGTGTGTCTGAGGATCCAATTTATAGTAGGCAGACCAGACAACAAGTAGTGGACAGATCCAAACTTGTGAGTATCCAAAGCAGCATCTAGGATCTCTTTGTACATGTTGGACATTGTGTTGTGGTCTTTCTTCTTCTCCGCATATACATCCAAGTCATCTTCATGCTCTGCAGGGGCATTGATCAGCTTAGCCCATTCATCAACTGTGGATTGGTACCTGGTACCCTCAGACATCCAAACAATCTTCCCATCCGGATAGAAATGGGCAGTGGAGTAGAACTGCATGACCAACTCATCATTCCACTTGGTGAGCTTCTAGGCCACAAAGGCATCAACTCCACATGCCTTAAAGCTGTATTCTCCTTGATGTATTCCCAGTCAACCCATCTTATGTCACACACAATGGGATTCTTGTCAAGCAGGATTGTCTCATATAAGTCTTGTTGTTCCTTGGTGTGAAATCTGTAGTCCAGAGCAATCCTCCTCCTGACAGCATATGGATCAGACTGTCTCCATAACCTCTGTCCTGCATACTTCCTGATGTGTATGTCCTCAGCGACTGGATGAGCATCATTATGGTCGGGAATTTTGGGCTTCAACTTCCGCAAAACATGGGATTCGTTATCCTCTTCTTCAGCAGCTTCAGGCACAGGGGCCTTGTTTTTTTCCTCAGCAGGAATGTTTCTAGTGCTTCTCTTGGGTTTAGGCTTCTGAGCTGGAATAGTAGCCTTGGGAGCAGCTTTGGGCTTAGATGGAGCAGCCCCTGATCTGATTGCATCTCCCATGAGTTTGTGTGCTTTGGGTGCTGGTGCAGCATCCTCTTCCTCTTCATCTGAGCCTCTCATTATTGATGATCTGCCAAGCACTCTGGCAGTGGTCTTCTTGACCCTTTCCTTCCTTTTCTTCCCTTCTCCAATTGCCTCTTCAGATGGCTTGGAGGTTTCAGCAGTGGATGCTCTGGCCTTAGACATAGGAACTCTCTTTGTTGGTGCCTTCTTATGCATCCCTGGCTTAACTGTAGAAGCTGAGCCATACTCCTTCAACACCTTTTTCTTTGAAATGGCCTCATCCTCAACAGCCACATAATCTTCATCCTCTAAATCAGAGGTTTTCTTCTTCCTTGTCCTGGTAGCTGCCTTTGGCAAGTTGCTTGGTGTGCTCCTGCTGCAATCATCAGAAGAGCTGGAGGGACTAGTGCCCTCACTCATCTGGACCTGTTCTTCAGATTTGTTCTGGCTATCACTTTGATCAGACATCTTGCACGCAAACTGTCAGTAGACCCTGTGAATAGATTATAGATGAGGTAGAGAAGATGAGCATCACAAAGTATATGAGTTTTAGCAAAACAATTGAGTAAAAAAGTTAGTTTTAGTTCTCTACAGAAGTGATTTCGGAGCTACCGAATTGACAAACTTGGTGATACCGAAGCAACACTTGGAACCTAAACTAGTGAAATCGATAGGGCCGAGTCACAGTTCGGTGGCACCAAGATTGCTAGGGTTTCATAGAGTCGTAAACTCAGTCACACCGATTTGCGCATTTCAGTCAGACCGAAGAGCGCATGTGCAATGGCCAAGGCCGAATCGGTGAGACCGATTTCTACATTTCGGTCAGTTCGAGATGAGTTCTGCGGAGAGCTAAGCCTAAAATTTTCGAATCAATCTAGACCTAAGGAAGTTTTAGCTGGACGGATGAATCTCAATCGTGGCAAGAAACATGGCATTGCCCTTGTGCTAGGAATCAGAGTGAAAAAGACAGCACAAGAGATCGAACACTTACCCTAATGCGGCGAGTGTTTGCTACGGCGGAGCAGATTGCGGTCGACGGCGGCGGAGACCAGCGGCGGGAGGTCGCTGGCGGTGAGAAGACGATCCGGAGACCCGATGTCGGGGGTTGGGTGCGACATATGCCAAGGGATGAATTATCATGGTGGGAGCGAGTAGAACGTCGCCGGTGCCCGGAAGCGGGATGAGGCGTAGACATGAACGCCGGCGTACTTTACCCAGGTTCGGGGCTCTCCTAGGAGATAACACCCCCAGTCCTGCTCTGTGGGGTCTCAGCATGATCACTAAGGCACAAGTGAATACAAAGGCGCTCCTTGAGCTGTATGCTAGAGGTAGGAGAAGGTAGGGCTAGCTCCCTCCTTCCTCTATGATCTGGTCTAGTTCTAATAGGTTGGGAACCCTTTGCATGGGTGCCCTGGGGGGTTTATATAGGCCTACCCCCAGGGGTACAATGGTAATCCGGCCGGGTGTAGGGCCCGGCTGTCAGTCTCTTCGGCCGCTGGCTTCTCCGCCGACTGCTGGGGCCCGCCGACTGGTGGGCCTTGCCGACTTGTTGGGTACGGGGCCGACAGGCCGTCCCCGCCGCTCTCGGGTCTTGTCGGCAGCTGATCACTATTGCCGCGTCTCTAATGACGCAGGCTTGGTCAGGGGGTCGTGGCTACAGGTCCGCCGCCTGGCGGGCGATTACTGTAGCCACTCCGTGTCTCGTCTGGTTAATGGCGAGTGGGTCCCGAGGAAGGGGCGGGCCGACTCCTAGGGGCCGACCTCCCTCGGGTCCGACTGGTGGGATCGTCGCCGTCTTCCGGGCTCTCGCTGCCTGGTGGGGCCCGTAGTCCTTAGGCCATACCGACAGGCCATCGTGGGAGCAAGACTCCGCCCGCTTGTGATGATGTCAGAGATGGCATGGCAACAGTGCTGCGTTGGGCGGAGATCCCCGCCGTACGGCGCACTGTGACCATGCCAGCCCCTGGAAAGGGGGAGGGGATGGGCTACACTGTTGCCATTCCCTGTCCCGTCCCCCTTGATGAGGGCACAGGCTTCGCTGGTGTCGTGGGCCGACTCCTCAGGGCCGACTTCTCTAGAAGCCGCCGAGTAGGAGTCGGCACGTCTTGGCCTTGCCTGTAGGACTCGGCCATATATGGGCAGCCGGCTGTTCCTCCAGCCGGCCCCCAGAAGACAGCTCTTCGCCTTGGCATCTTGAGGGGCGCAGTCAGCCCCGATGTCTTGAAAGGTTCTGGGCCTCGGGTTAGCCTACCCGTGGCCCATTACTCCAACAGTAGTCCTCGAAGCTGGTGAGGCGCCACGGATGATCAGCCGAGGAGCCTCAGCAGTTTCTTTCTCCGAGTGCTTGAGGCGGAACCTTGTTCGACTTCTGCCGGGCCGACTGGTCGGAGTCAGACTCGCCAATCTGACTTGTCCAAAATTTTCGAATGCCTCAGCGGGATCAAAGTGGCGTGCTAGCTAGGCTTCCAGGCCATCGCCCGTCGGGCCTGTCATGTGGCGACGAGCGACCGGGCCAGTTTTCCCACCCACGCGCACGATGGGACGCGCCTGTGGGCGGGGCCCGCCACTACCACGCCTTGGCACGCGAGCGGATCCGCTGCAGCCGCGGTGGGTGGTTGAGGTTCCCCTGGAGTTACCGTGCGCAGTAACTTGCGCGATAAATCGTGGGGTGTGGGTTAGTGGGCGCAGTAAATCCCACGACCACCCCCTCGGCTTCGCAGCCCATAGGCCTATAAGTAGGTGGAGGAGGGGGAGCGGCAGAGCACGCGCGCGCCACCTCCTCACCACTTCCTCTTTCTTCTTCCTCTCGCTGCTGCGCCCCAAGCTACGCTGAGCATCGCGGTGATTCATTCCCGATGAGCTCCTCTTCCACCGTCATGCCCCATGCGGTGCGCTCCGGAGCATGGGATGGCTCCGAAGTTCACGACGACCACGTCGATTTCCTCCGCAAGACGCGGCGGCTGCCCGACAAGGATTTCGTGAGGGTCCGCCTTGCGCCGAGGAGGGAAATTTCGCTGGCGCCGGAGGAGGGCGAGCGGGTCGTCTTCTGCTCGCACTGCCTGCGCGGCTTTGGCTTGCCGGGGAGCGGCTTCTTCCGCTCCTTCCTTGAATTCTAGGGTCTCCAGCCGCACCACCTCACCCCCAACACGGTGGTGCTGCTTTCCGCCTTCGTCACCTTATGCGAAGGCTTCCTCGGCGTCCTCCCCACCATCGAGCTCTGGGGGGAGTTCTTCTACTCCAAGTTTGGCACCCACGTCATAGGCGTGCTGGCCCAGTGCGGCGCGTTCATCGCTGTGCGGAGGTCGGGGGGCGACAACCCGTTTCCCCCCATCACGCTGATAAAGTCGGTGAAGATGTGGCAGCGGTCGTACTTCTATGTGAAGAGCGTCCCCGCAAAGGGCGACTGGGTCAACTTGTCGGCTTACGCAGCCGGCCCGCCAGCTGGAAGGCAGCCCAACTAGTCATACCGGGCCAGGACGCTGATGCTTGCTGGAGCCGCCGCCATCGCGTGACTCCGAGTGTTGACACAGTCGGAGGGCCTGACCGGGCCCGACTTGCTATCAGCCTTCATGGCGCGCCGAGTGCTCCTGCTCCAGAGCCGCCCTCACATGATCTGCCAGATGAGTGGACATCAGGACCCGAGTCGGCTATGCACCAAGGAGATGCCTCACGCAGAGGTAGCTCACATGGTGAACTACCTTGCGAACTGCGAGCTTCGGGAGAGTGGCGGTTTGGCAAGGAGCCGTATTTGTGCGCCAATCCCCCGCATCTTGTAAGTTGTTTTTTCTTTCCTTTTCTCTGATTCTTTGTCTGCCGAGTCTGTCTTGTCTAGCCTGACCAATCGGCCTTTGAACAGAGCCCCCTCCTCCAGCCAGCAGCCGGCACTACGGGGCCGAACCGCGAGTTCCTCCCTGACCGGGCGGAAAGCGACATTGACGACCCCGACTTGGGGGCGGCGGCCTTGGAGGCGACGCCGAGGGAGGAGGCGGTGAAGCAGGTGGCTCAGAACTCAAATTGGCGAGCTCCGAGTACTAAATATCTTCGCTTGTAGGATTATCATAACCTCCGTGCGGCCGCCTTCAACTCCAAGGTCCTGGAGTCGGATCAACGTGCTGCTGACTTGTCGGAGAGCCGGAGTAAGTCTCCTTCTTCCTCTACGGGGGTGGGCCGGTGCACCCGCGGGCTGTAGTCCCCGAGGTTCGGGCCGACTACTGAGCAGTCGGGCCGGATCTTCCTGGCGACTTCATCTTTCTTTGTTGACTGTTGCCGTTTCTTTCTTTTTGACCTTGGCAGAAGCCAATGCCGTTCTTCAACGGTAACTGGGCGAAGCCAAAACCGCGCTTCGTGCCAAGGAGGTGGACCGCGGCATGCTGGCCGGAGAGCGCAACCGCCTCGTCACGCAGCTGGCGGAGTAGAAGGAGCTCCTCAAGAAGTCCCAGGAGGAGGCGGAGGCCGGGGAGACCAGACTCCTCGCTGAGTTTGCGGTCGAGCGCTCTGCCTGGACTGACAAGGAGATGGAGCTGACTTCTGGCTTTCACGCGATCGAGGACATAGTCGATGGTGAGTTTTCCTTTCTTTCCTTCTTTGAACTGCCGGCTTGTTGGTTGAGCCGGCTTCTTGTTTTTTTAACTTTGGCTTTCTGCTTTGTGTTTTGGTAGACTTATTCCTAGGACACTCGAACGCCGCCAACCAGGCCATCGAAGCTGATCATGAAGGACGGAGAGCGGACGGTGCGCAGATAGCCGCCAACACCCCTCGGACCCTTAACGAGTAGATCCTGAGCATCGAGGCCCACCTTCGGCCGACCCACCGGATGCTGCGCCGGCTTCAGGGTGTCGGCGCCCAGGCGGTTTCCGCCCTATGGCCCGACATGCCTGCACCGCGCACCCCCAGTCGGACTTCTGACTGGCTGGAGGTGGCGGCCGGCCGTCTTAAGGCCTGGAAGAGCTCCTCGGCCCAGGCTGGAGCGCGCCGGGCCTTGGAGTTTGTCAAGGTGTGGTACCCTGGGCCGAGTCTGGCCCAGCTAGCCATGTTCCGGCTGGAGGCTCATGAGGAGTTGGCAGACATGGAAGATGAGCTTGTCAAGTGCGCGGCATCGATCGCTGAGTACACCGACACCAACGTCTTCGTCCCGGAGCAGGTTGAAGATGGCACCGAGGCGCCGCCGGAATGGTTTGGGCTGAACCCGGAAGATGGCGAAGACTCGGCGGAGGTGATTGACTCCAGCGGCGAGGAAGAGGGCGATTCGGAGGAGGAAGGCGAAGAAGAGGCGCCAGAGGTCAGAGAGGGCGGCCAGCCCCAGCCTGACCGCGCTTCGAGCAACGAGCTGCGCCCAACCGAACCGGCTGTCACCACAGGTGGCCAGGCAGAGACTGACCAGCCGGCCGCTCCACCAACCGGCGCCGCCGATTCCTCCGCTCCACCGAACCCTTCTGCGACTTCCTAGGCTGCTAGTTTATCTTTGTTTCGCCTGTCTATCAGTCTTAATGAACTTGTTAATTTTGCACAATTCCACCCGCGGGGTGTATCTTAAACTTGTGTTTTGAAGATCGGCCAAGGGCCTTTGTTATGTAAATATTATTCCGAGTTCTATCTTTTCTTGCTTGCTGCTCTTTAGCTTTTTCCTTTGCCGCCTTCCCTTGGTTGCCGTCTTGCTAGCCGAGCAGCCGCTCTGCGGACTGTGGCTGGGTCAAGTACTTAGCTACTTCTGGGAAGGCAAGTACTTAGCCGTTTTAGAACATTCTAGCAAGTTGAGTAGAAAACGGCGGGCCGGCTGCTCAATAGTCGGTCGTAAAAGGCGGGAAGCCGGCTTAGACTATGCACATGCTTTGTTCCTTAGCCATTTTTCATGTGGGCACCCTTTCTACCTTGCTCCTGCCCACCCTGCAGTCGCTCTGTGAGCTGCGGCTTCTGGCAGGAGACGGCTTAAGTGCCACATATTACTTGTCCGGCTACAGGAAGCATTGCATAGTACAAGACGGCAAGTCCCCGGGCCGACTAGTCGAACCCGGTGCCAGGCGGCATAACAAAAATTGACATACTCATAGGCGTAACTCTTATCATATAGATAAAGGAGGGCTGTCCCCGAGCTCTTCTCGGGGGACCCGGAGTCTTCGTACTTTTAATACAAAAGGTAGCGTGGTACATATTGCATCAACTATAAAATCTTCGAAGGAGATTTGCATTCCATGGCCGCTCCGTATCCTTGCCGGAGTCGTCCCTCTTGCATGCTCGAGGCTTCTGAGCGTCGATCAGGTAGTAGGAGTCGTTGCCCAACACTTTGCTGATGATGAAGGGGCCTTCCCAAGGCGCTGAGAGCTTGTGCTGGCCGGCTGTTTGTTGGATCAGCCGGAGCACAAGGTCTCCTTCTTGGAAAGATCTCGGCTTGACCTTCCGGTTGTAGTATCGGTGTAGGCTCTGCTGGTAGATGCTAGACCGGCTGAGTGCCAGCAGCTGACCCTCTTCCAACAGATCAACGCCGTCTTGTCGTGCTTCTTCCGCCTCCTCTTCGGTGTACATGGTGACTCGAGGGGAGTCGAATTCTATGTCCGTTGGGATGACGGCTTAGGCACCGTAGACGGGGAAGAAAGGCGTAAAGCCAGTTGACTTGTTCGGAGTTGTGTGCGGGATCCAGAGGACGGCAGGCAGCTCGTTGAGCCAGCAGCCGGCCGAATGCTCCAGAGGCTTGACCAGTCGAGGTTTGATGCCGGACAAGATGAGGCTGTTTGCTCGCTCCACCTGGCCGTTTAACTGCGGATGGGCGAATGATGCTAAGTCCAGTCGGATGCCCTGCGTCGCACAGAAACGAGCCAAGGCGCCTTTGGCAAAGTTTGTGCCATTGTCGGTGATGATGCTGTGTGGTATGCCATACCGGATGGTGATGTCGGAGATGAAAGTTACAGCAGTCGGACCATTCAACTTCTTGATTGGTTTTGCTTCTATCCACTTGGTGAACTTGTCCACCACGACAAGTAGATGAGTCAAGCCACCCCTTGCCGTCTTGAATGGTCCCACCATATCCAGGCCCCAGACGGCAAAGGGCCAGGCTATGGGAATAGTCTTGAGTGCAGAAGCCGGCTGATGAGGCTTTGAACGAAACTTCTGGCACCCTTTGCATTTCTGGAACAAACTCTTGGCGTCTTCTAGAGCAGTCGGCCAAAAAAACCATGGCGGAAGGCTTTGGCAACAAGTGCTATTGAAGCCACATGGTGGCCACACTCTCCTTGATGGATGTCTTTGAGAATCGCTTGGCCTTGCTCCGACTCCACGCAACGCTGGTAGACACCAGTGACACTGCGCCTCACAAGCTCTCTGTTGACTATGGTGTAGGATGATGCCCGTCATTGCACTTGCTAGGCCGAGATCTCATCAGTCGGCAACTCTTTGTTCACCAGGAAACTGAGGATGGGCTGAGCCCATGAAGGTGCTGCGATTTCTTCGACTGTCAGGACAGCAACTTGGACGAGGGCGGCTGGGCCGGGAGGCGGCGGGTTGAGTCGGCAGTCGCTTGCTGGGTCGACGAAGTCCCCGGGCCGATTGGTGCAGTCCCCGGGCCGAGCTCTGAAGTCATCGGGCTGGCCAATGCAGTCCCCGGGCCGGGTTCTGAAGTCCTCGGGCCGGGTGCGACTGCCGCGGCCCCTGGGCCGCCTGCCAGAATTCTCGTGCCGGCCACTGGAGCTCTCAAGTTGGATCCGACTGCTTTAGGAGGAGCCGGCACGAAGATAGAATCTGACTCTGGCGATGGCTTGACAGACGGCTTGAGGAGGCGTTGAAGGGCTACGCCGGTCAGTATTGCTTGACAGGTGGAGCCAATTCGTGCCAGGGCATCTGCTTGCTCGTTGTCGTTTCTTGGCACATGGAGAAACTCGCACCCTTCAAAATGTCCACTAAGTTGCTGTACGAGGAAGCGGTAGCTCACCATGTTTGCATCTTTGGCGTCCCAGTCGCCTGACGACTGCTGGACCACCAAGTCAAAGTCACCATAGCACAGGATCCGGCGAATGCCGAGCTCTTTGGCAAGCCGGAGCCCGTGAATGAGTGCCTCGTATTCGGTGACGTTGTTGGAGGCAGCAAAATGGATTTGCAGCACATATTTGAGCTTGTCGCCTTTGGGAGAGGTGAGGACGATGTCGGCTCCCAAACCGGTGCGCATCTTGGAACCATCAAAATGCATCCGCCAATGGGTGGAGTCGGGCGCTGGCGGAAGGTACTGGGTCTCGGCCCAGTCGACGAGGAAGTCGGCCAACGCTTGTGACTTGATGGCGATGCGAGGCTGGTAGTAGATGGTGTAGGGGGCCAAATCTATGGCCCATTTGGCCACTCAGCCCGAAGCATCTTGGCTTCCAATGATCTCGGCCAGTGGAGCTGTGCAGACCACAGTGATTGGGTGCTCTTGAAAATACGGCTTCAATCTCTTGGCGGCAAAGTGCACGCCGTAGCACATCTTCTGGTAGTGGGGGTAGTTTTGCTTGGAGGTCGACAGCACTTCACTCAAATAATATACCGGTCTCTGGACTGGTAGTGCCTTGCCTTCCTCCTTGCGCTCTACCACGATGATTGTGCTGACCACTCGGCTGGTGGCGGTGATGTAGAGGAGCATGGACTCCTTAGGAGTCGGAGCCGCCAAAACAGGTGGAGTAGTCAACATCTTTTTGAGCTGGAGAAAAGCTTCGTCCGCCTTGTCGTTCCACTCGAAAAAAGCGGTCTTCTTCATGAGCTGGTACATGGGAAGAGCCTTCTTGCCCAGTCGACTGATGAATCGGCTGATGGATGCAAAACAACCAGTGAACTTCTGCACATCCAGTAGTCGGGTGGGTACTTCCATCCTCTCTATGGCCTTGATCTTCATAGGGTTGCACTCTATGCCGTGTTCTGAGACCAGGAATCCAAGAAGCTGCCCGTCTGGTACTCCAAAGACGCATTTCTCTGGGTTGAGCTTGATTTGAAACCGGCGTAGGTTCTCAAATGTCTCCTTGAGGTCTTCTAGCAGCGTTCCACGCTTCTTCGTCTTCACCACCACATCGTCCACATAAACGTGGGTGTTTCTGCCGAGTTGCTTGAGGAGGCACTTCTGCATGCAACGTTGAAACGTGGCGCTAGCATTTCTCAAGCCGAACGTCATGGTCAAGTAGCAGAAGGCTCCAAACGGTGTGATGAAGGCGGTCTTCAGTCTGTCAGCCAGGTTCAGCTTGATCTGGTGGTATCCTGAATATGCATCCAAAAAACTCAACAACTCACATCCGGCTTTGGAGTCTATCTCTTGGTCGATTCTCGGCAAAGCGAACGGGTCCTTGGGGCATGCTTTGTTGAGGCTGGTGTAATCAATACACATACGCCACTGCTTGTTTTTCTTCAGCACAAGGACTGGGTTGGCCAACCACTCTGGAAAGAACACCTCCATGATGAAGCCGGCTGCTAGCAGCCGGGCTATCTCTTCTCCAACGACTCTTCTCTTCTCTTCTGACACGCGGCGCAAGGGATGTCTGACTGGTTTGGCATCAGGCCGGACATGTAACTTGTGCTCGGCGAAATCCGCCGGGACACCCGACATGTCTTTGGGGGACCATGCAAAGATGTCCCAATTCTCATGGAGGAAATGGACGAGCTCGCCTTCCTATTTGCTGTCGAGGTTTGCACCTATGACAGCGTACCTCTCCGGGTGCTCCGGGTCCATGGGAATCTTCTTTGTCTCTTTGGCCGGCTTGAACGAGCCCTCGGCTTCCCACTTCTTGGGATCGGGCGACATCTCCGGCCGCTTGCCTGCCATTGCCACAACCCGGTCAAGGAGCCGCTTCTCAGTTGTGATCACAAGGGACTCGGCCAACCGACTACTCTCAGCTGCGCAGGCAGATGACTTCTTGTAGTTGCTGGCTATGGTCAGAATACCCTTGGAACTCGGCATCTTCATCTTGAGGTAGGCATAGTGGGGGACCGCCATAAACTTGGCCAGAGCAGGTCGGCCAAGCAGTGTGTGGTATGGGCTCTCAAGGTCCACCACCTCAAACCAAACTGGCTCTCGGTGAAAGTGATCCTTGTCTCCAAAGAGGACGTCTATCTGGATCTTGCCGATTGGTGAGCAGGAAAGGCCAGGAACTATGCCATGGAATACAGTCCGGCTGGACTGAAGCTGCCTTTGTTTGATTCCTAACTTCTCCATGGTATCTTTGTACAAGATGTTGATGCTGCTGCCGCCATCTATCATAACTCGGGAGAAACGAGCAGCTCGCCTGTCCGTGGCAAAGGTGGCATCCAAAACCAAGGCATAGGAGCCGGGGTTGGGCATCACTTCCGGGTGGCCGGCTTTGCTCTAGCTGATGGGGTTCTCGGACCAATGCATGAACTCTGGGGTCTCTGATGCTACCGCATTCACTTCTTGCTGTTGCAGCCGTCTGCTGCGTTGATCATCGGGCACACTGGTGAACACAACATAGGCTCCATGCTCTTCTGGGTACTCGTCTTGTATGGCTCCGACTGGTCTGACCACCGGCTGCTGGGGCAGAGGAGGAGGCGGCTGCTGCCCAGCAGGCGGAGGAGGCGGAATACCGTCTCCCTTGGCGATCCTGGTGAGCCAATGGCACTTCCAAGTGGTGTGGTTGGATGGCTTCGCACCACAGTGGAATTTGCAGGGTGCATCAAGAGTCTGCTGATATGAGAAGGCGGGCAGCCAATTGGACTTGCCGCCCTTCGAGCGTTTGGACTGTGGCTGCCCATCCGGCTGCTGGTCCTCCACTGCTGCCACCTGCCGGCTTATGGAAGCCAGCTGTATGGCTTTGTGCTTGTTGTCGCTCTATTGCTGGCGTCGGCTGGTGTCTCCAGCCGGGGTTCGGGGAGCTTGAGGGGCCACTTTGCCAGAGGCGTCAACTTGGATCTCTGCCTTCATGGAGGAGTCGGCTGTGGCATATTTATCTACTATGATCAGCAGCTCATCGAGGGTCGCCGACTCATCGCAGAGGAGTCGGTGCTTGAGGAGGGTGCCCTCTCGGCACCCAGCAGTGAAGTATTCGATGGCCTACACCTCGTGCACACCCTCGCAAGAGTTGCGGAGCTCGGCCCAACACGTGAGGTAGTCGCGAGTCGACTCATTGGGGCCTTGCACACACAAGGAGAGCTGGCGAGGATTGGGCGGCCGCTTGTACGTGATGGTGAAGTTGCGGATGAAGGCTTCGGTGAAGTCAACCCAACTGTTGATGCTACGGGGCTTCAGACTGCTTAGCCATGTCCTGGCTGTGCCCTGGAGCATGAGCGGAACGTACTTTACAGCGACGCCCTTGTTGCCGTTTGCTATGCTGACGGTGGTGGAGTAGTCGACCAGCCAGTCCTCCGGCTTCAGGGAGTCGGTGTATTTGGGCGTGTCTCTTGGGAGCGTGAACCCTTTGGGGAAAGGCTTGTCTCGAATGCGGGGGCCAAAACAGGGCGGGCCCAATTCATCTTCCTCTTCCAGCGCGAGGGACCGGTGGAGACGGTCGATCCGGTGGCGGGCATCATTCTCTCCGACTCCCTCTCGATGGCCAAGGCGGTCGCCGAGTGTCGGGTGCTCAACAGGTGGCGGGGTGACGCGCCTTTCCCTCCGAAGGGGAGGAGGTGGATAGTCATCCCGTTGTTCCACTCCTCTCGGGCGGCCGTCTTGGTCGCGCTCAATGGTGATGCGAGTCCGGCTGCGGCTAGCAGTCGACTCCTTGTCTCTTCTCCCGCGGACGTCACCAGTCAGCGTCCAAGAGGTCGCGCCTTGGTCTCGGTGGGGAGGCAGATCGTTGTTTTGCTATTGCGGCGCCTCAGTGCGGCAATCGGCCTAGTGCTGCTCGGCAGCCGCATCAACGAGCCGCTGGACATGCTCCGCCATCTGGTGACGTTATTCGCCCTCGAATTTGTCCAGCTCTTCTACTGCCGCCTGGGCGGCTCAGATGTTTTCCGCAGGCGTGGCATAGACCGGGCGATCTGTCCCGGACAGGTTGGTGATGGCCACGCCGCGCTGCTGGACCGCGCCAAGGCGGCTGGGCCCCACAGGAGCCGGCATGCCGCCCACAGCGTGGTCCATCTCGCGCCGGTAGGCTTCCGACAGACGTCTCATGCTGGCAAGCTTCTTGGCGCCCTCGACGAGCTAGATGCGGCGTGCTTCCAACATCTTGGCGTCGGCGTCTTCTGGGATGGGCGCCATCAGGTCTTGCAGTGCCGCATCGAGCGAGTCGTGAGCACCTCCACCGGAGTGCTCGCCGTGACCGATGACAAGCACTTCAGTGATGGTGCTTCCGCCGCTCTCCGCGCGAGGGAGCGGCTCGTCGTAGACCACCACATTAGTGGGGAACGCGTCAAGCGATGCAGTGTCGGAGTCAACCAACATGGGGTCGGTGGAGCCTACAGACTCCAGGTCGACAGCTGGCTCGCTGGCGATGTGGAGTCGATCGAGGAGGCCCGCGAGGAGGCTCTTGGGGCCGTCTGTGCCCGCGTCGGACACGGGCTCGCCGGAGAGGTGGACCTCGCCAATTAGATCAGCGAGGCAACTTGCCGCGCAGGCGACTTCCGTGCCATGCAACGCGTCGGCGCAGACTCCGTCTGGCGTGCCAGGCTGGCTGCGCTCGCCAGGGAGAAAAAGGGTACCCGTCCAGAACAGGTCTCCGGACGACGGTGCACCTCGCCCCACGGTGGGCGCCAAATGTCGGGGGTTGGGTGCGACATATGCCAAGGGATGGCTTAACATGGTGGGAGCGAGTAGAACGTCGCCGGTGCCCGGAAGCGGGATTAGGCGTAGACACGAACGCCGACGTACTTTACCCAGGTTTGGGGCTCTCCTAGGAGATAACACCCCTAGTCCTGCTCTGCGGGGTCTCCGCATGATCACTAAGGCACAAGTGAATACAAAGACGCTCCTTGAGTTGTATGCTAGAGGTAGGAGAAGGAAGCGCTAGCTCCCTCCTTCCTCTATGATCTGGTCTAGTTCTAACAGGTTGGGAACCCTTTGCATAGGTGCCCTGGGGGGTCTATATAGGCCTACCCCCAGGGGTACAATGGTAATCCGGTCGGGCGTAGGGCCCGGCTGTCAGTCTCTTTGGCCGCCGGCTTATCCGCCGACTGCTAGGGCCGCCGCCTGGTGGACCCCGCCGACTTGTTGGGTACAGGGCCGACAGGCCGTCCCCGCTGCTCTCGGGTCTTGTCGGCAGCTGATCACTGTTGTCGCCTCTCTAATGACGCAGGCTTGGTCAAGGGGTCATGGCTACAGCTCTGCCGCCTGGCGGGCGATTACTGTAGCCACTCCGCATCTCGTTTGGTTAATGGCGAGTGGGTCCAGAGGAAGGGGCGGGCCGACTCCTAGGGGCCGACCTCCCTCGGGTCCGACTGGTGGGATCATCGCCGTCTTCTGGGCTCTCGCTGCCTGGTGGGGCCAGTCGTCCTTGGGCTGTACTGACAGGCCGTCGTGGGAGCAAGACTCCGCCTACTTGTGATGATGTCAGGGATGGCACGGCAACAGTGCTATGCCGGGCGGAGATCTCCGCCGTACGACGCACTGTGACCACGCCAGCCCCTGGAAAGGGGGAGGGGATGGGCTACACTGTTGCCATTCCCTGTCCCGTCCCCCTTGATGAGGGCACATGCTTCGCTTTTGTCGTGGGCCGACTCCTTGGGGCTGACTTCTCTAGAAGCCGCTGAGTAGGAGTCGGTTCGTCTTGGCCTTGCCTCTAGGACTCGGTCGTATACGGGCAGCCGACTGTTCCTCCAGCCGGCCCCCAGAAGACAACTCTTCACCTTGGCATCTTGAGGGGCGCAGTCTGCCCCGATGTCTTGAAAGGTTCTGGGCCTCGGGTTAGCCTACCCGTGGCCCATTACTCCGACACCCGAAGAGGCAGAGTAGGTTATGCGCAGGCGAAGGGTTTCGGAAAAATTTCCAAAATTTGGCCCGTTAGTATATATAACCTGACCGTGTCGGTGTGACCGAGTGGAACAACTCGGTGCCACCGAGATACAAAACTTCAGGGAGTTACTACAACTCGGTGTGACCGAACGGTTCGAATCGGTTGCACCGAGATTGAAAACCTAGGTCAACTAAGTGATCTCGGTAGGACCGAAAAGGATGAATCAGTCAGACCGAAATGCACAAAGAGGTTTTGGAAGTTTAAGTCTATGACGAATCGGGAACTCCGAGTGCTCCTCACACACAGTGGTTCGAATCTAACTTGATCAAACTTTGTGATGTAGCATGAATAGAGTTTGAGACGAGAAAATCATAGATAGCTAGAGGGAGTTCTTAGGCATTCTTGTCCATCCATTTGGCAAAAGAGAAAAAAGCAAACAATCAAAGCAACAAATGGATGTCCTCGAATGAGAATATATGCATTCAACATGCTCACAATTAAAATGGCAAATGAAATATGTGACGAAGCATGCACAGACACTCTAGCATCTATCAAGCAATCGGCGATGACTAGGTCATCTATATATGAGTATATTGACTTAGGAGTCAAATGAGAACATTTGATCGTAGGTCATACTCATCATTTAAGCACAAGTGGGGTTGCCACTTTTACATAAAGCATTGTTGTGTTCACACCATTAGAGTTGCTTTAGCTCAATTGATTAGAGTAAAGCCCCCCTAGGTGTGATATCCCCCTTGAGAGGGATCAACTAACCTTGGGTTTTGTCGATGATGACTTCATGTAGGTGTTGAAGATTTGGATGCTCAATGTTGATGTAGATCATTCGGAGCAATCCTTTGGAGTGAGTTGCACTTTCAATACCTACATGGGTTAGTTCCACAAGGAACAAACAAGGATATCCATAGACATAGAGTGATGTGTACACAAGATGATGTCCATGGAAGCATTATGTTACCTTGTCCCTTGTCTTACCAACAAGAGGGTTTGTGACTCCTTGAACTAGTGCAAGATATGAAAGTTGTTTGCACTTGTCCTTGCCAAAATGATAAGAGTGAAGTAGGTTGGCGGAGTCACCCTCAAGAACTCTCTAGTTCTTGTTCTTCGGGATCCACACCATCTTGATGGGAATCCTTGGGGTTGTAGTCGTACTTGAAGTAGAACTTGATGCAGTCTTGGGAATCCATTTGACCAAGGCTTTGGGTGCTTCCTCGAAAGCATTAATCTCCTCTTGAAGCTTGTCCTTGCCTTTTTTTTCTTGTGGGCTTTTGGTGGAAGATCATCTTGAGATTTTGTTCCTTTGAAAGAAGTAGGATCATACTTCTCTTGTTGAGGAACAAACTTCGTCTTGGGGTATTGACCTTCTTCCCACTCAACTCCATTGGCATTGAACTTTCATTCAAAACCAACACCTTGATTCTTCCGGTGTCTTCCTTGCTTGCGTACAATTTCCTCAAATTGCTTACTTCCGGCAAGGCTCTTGTAAACACCTTTCTCTATAATTCCCTTCAATAAGCTATTTTCTTGCTCAAGTGTAACTTGGCTGAGAGAATCATTAGTTTTTTTTTGACTGGGGACTGTAGGGAAAAACCCCCACAGCATATCAAAACTTTATTAAAAGGCAAGACAAGAACAAGTACAAGGGGGATTACAAGGGGTAATCAAGCTAAACTAAAAGGAGGAAAAACAACAAAAAGGATAGAGAGAATCATTAGTGGAATCAAGAGAGCTACTAGAAGCAACAACATTGGATTTAGCATGATTGCTGTTACTACTAGATGAAGAATCTTTCTTGTTCTTGTTACTAGATTTAACTTTTGGCATGTAAGTAGACAAGAGTAAACACTTGGCAATGTAAGAAGAACTTTTCTTGCGAATATCATCATTAATTGCCTTTAAAAACTCATGTTCTTGCTCAAGGTTGAGCTTTTCAAAGCGTCGCTTATCATGAGTCTTTAAAAGTTCTCGATGATCTTCCAAGGTAGTTTCATGAGCTAACTTTAGAGTGTTTAGTTCTTTAGTTAGACGCTCAATTGCCTTATTATCATCGTCATTCATTTTATCTTGATTATCATGATTAATAGCAAGCTCATCATAGTTTTCATAACTAGAGTTGTCACCAAGTAAATCAGCATCTCCTAGCAAGTCATCTTCATCACTATTGAAATCAACATACTCGGGGTGTGTTACCTTTGGACCTTTAGCCATGAAGCATCTCCCAATTCCTTCATTTGGTGAGTCAAATATGTCGCAGGAGTTGGTTGTCACAAGTGCTAGTCCGGCAACGCCTTCATCTTGAGTATATTCGGAGTCGGAGTGATAACTTCTTTCGGAGTGTATGTCGGAGTCGGAACCGGATACCCATACACCAACATTAGCTTGATTTCTTGTTTTTGTGTAGCTCCTTGATGACTTGTCCTTCCTTTCCGAGTCATTGCTTCTCCAAGAGGGTCTTCTTTCATAACGATCATCTCTACTCCTTCTCCCTCTTGATGGTGATTCTTCTCTTCTACTCCTTCTTTTGGGAGAATCTTCTCTTCTTTTGTAGGGGGCCGTACATTCATTTGAGTAGTGTCCGGGTCTTCCACAATTCTAGAAATTACGCTCACGACTAGAAGATCTTTTGTCATTGTAGGACCTTGACTTGGGACTTCTTTCATTGCTTCTACTCTTGTAGAACTTGTTGAAGTTCTTCACCATTAGACTCAATTCTTCATTGAAGGTTTGCTTCTCACTTGATGATGTGGGAGCATCACACGAGGCTTTGTAAGCACCACTTGACTTGTTGTGATGCTCTTCCTTATCCTTGAGTGACATCTCATGAGCAACAATTCTTCCAATAACTTTCGTTGGCTTGAGATCTTTGTAATTAGGCATCATTTGGATCAATGTGCACATGATATCATATTTTCCATCCAAGGCTCTTAGGATCTACTTGATGATGAATCTATCGGTCATCTCTTCACTTCCTAAGCCGGCAATCTCATTTGTGATGAGAGCAAGCCTAGAGTATATTTCAGCGACGCCTTCACCATCCTTCATTTTGAACTTGTCAAGCTGACTTTGAAGCACATCCAATTTGGATTCCTTGACAGATTCGGTACCTTCATGCATATCAATCAAAGTATCCAAATTTCCTTTGCATTCTCAAGACGGCTGATTTTGTTGAATTCTTTGGGGCATAATCCATTGAAGAGAATATCACAAGCTTGAGCATTGTATTGTAGCATCTTCAACTCTTCCGCGGTAGCTTCACGGTTTGGTTCTCTCCCATCGAAGAATTCACCTTGCAAGCCAATACACACAATAGCCCAAACGACAGGGTTATGTCCAAGAATATGCATTTTCATCTTATGCTTCCAACTAGCAAAATTTGTACCATCAAAGTAAGGACCTCTACGGTGGTAATTTCCCTCGCTAGATGCCATACTCTCCTAGGTTGTGAAACCAATGCTATGACCACCAAAAGCTATGGAAATCAAAGCAAATGGAGACCAAAGCTCTGATACCACTTGTACGATCGAAAGTATGTCTAGAGGGGGGTGATTAGACTACTTGACCAAATAAAAATCTAGCCTTTTCCCAATTTTAGTTCTAGGTAGATTTTAGCAACTTAGCACAAGTCAAGCAATCAACCTACACATGCAATTCTAAGAGTATATCAGCGGAAAGTAAAACAATTGCATATGAAGGTAAAGGGAGGAATTTGGAGTGTGCAAACGCAATTGGGGACACAGAGATTTTTGGCGTGGTTCTGATAGGTGGTGCTATGATACATCCACGTTGATGGAGACTTCAACCCACGAAGGGTAATGGTTGCGCGAGTCCACGGAGGGCTCCACCCACGAAGGGTCCACAAAGAACCAACCTTGTCTATCCCACCATGGCCGCCGCCCACGAAGGACTTGCCTCACTCGGGTAGATCTTCACGAAGTAGGCGATCCCCTTGCCCTTACAAACTCCTTGGTTCAACTCCACAATTTTGACGGAGGCTCCCAAGTGACACCTAACCAATCTAGGAGACACCACTCTCCAAAAGGTAATAGATGGTGTGTTGATGATGAACTCCTTGCTCTTGTGCTTCAAATGATAGTCTCCCCAACACTCAACTCTCTCTCACAGGATTTGGATTTGGTGGAAAGATGATTTGAGTGGAAAGCAACTTGGGAAGGCTAGAGATCAAGATTTATGTGGTTGGAGTGGAATATCTTGCTCTCAACACAAGTGTAGGTGGTTCTCTCTCAGAAAATGTATGTTGGAAGTGCAGTCATGTTCTGATGTCTCTCTCTATAAATGAAGAATGGGTGGAGGGGTATAAATAGCCTCCACACAAAATCTAACCATTACACATAAATCACCGAACTCGGTGGGACCGAATCATGAAACTCGGTCAAACCGATCTAGTTCCAAATGTGAACGTTAGGATTTTTGGTGGGACCGACATGTCAACTCGGTGGGACCAATTTTGTTAGGGTTAGAGCATAACGTAATCTCGGTGAGACCGATCACACAAACTCGGTTGGACCGATTTTGGTAATGGACTAATAGAGAGTTGGTCAGGCAAACTCGGTGGGAGCGATTCGCTCATCTCGGTTGGACCAAAACGTTACGAAGGGGAAACAGAGAGTTTGGATTGCAATCTCGGTGGGACCGATCGCTCATCTCGGTTTGACCGAAACGTTACGAAGGGATACAGAGAGACTACAATCCCATCTCAGTGAGACCGAGGTCCCTATCGGTGAGACCGAAAAGACTAGGGTTTCTGGCAGTGGCTATGTCAACTGAACTCAGTGGCGCCGGATAAAATGTTTCGGTGGGGCCGAGTTTGACTTTTGGTTTGGGACATATGTGGATGTGAGGAAGTAGTTGAGGGCTTTTGGAGTATATCACTAAGCACTTTGAGCAAGAAAGCCATTAGGCAACACCTCATCCCCTCTTAATAGTATTGGCTTTTCCTATGTTGTCAATGTGATCTTGGATCACTTAAAATGAAAAGATATAGAGTCCTGAGCTTTGAGCTTGAGCCAATTCTTTGTCCTTAGAAATTTGAGGGATCCACTTTTCTCATCCATGCCATGCCAATCACTGAGCTTTCCTGAAATGTTTATCTTTAAGTAGCATTAGCTCAATGAGTTATATGTTGTTAGGAATTACCAAAACCACCCAGGGATAGTTGCACTTTCACCTTCCCTGTAGCCTTCTTCTCCGGTGCCTTATAGGGCGCTGGCACCAGCATCTTCGCTAAACGCGGGATGACCGGTTCTTCAGGCAGCGGAGCCGGACATTGGATCCGCTTGGCCTTCCCCATCCACTCCTGAAAGAAGCCATGATAACAAAAGCTTAGATATCGTCTTTGAAACAAGCAAGTAAGGGATGCATTAAAAATTTACCTTGCTGGCAGAGCGATTAACGCTGTACCCACGGTCCGAGGTTGTGGCTGGCGGTGTCTCGTTGCCCTTGAAGAGCAACTTCCAGTCGTCTTCATGGGATGTTTCGAAGAGCCTCTCTAGGGTTTGGTGCTTCTTCGGATTAAACTACCACAGAGAGTGACTTTGGCTTTGGCAGGGGAGAATTCGACGAACTAGCATCACCTGGATTACATCGACAAGTTTGACATCCTTGTCCACCATGCTTTGAATGCACATTTGCAGCGCTGTCAGCTCATCTAGCGAACACCAGTCGTGCTCTTCTCAACCCAGGAGGTGAGTCACATGGGAGCTCTGGAGTTGAATTCGGCAACCGCGGCCCAGGTGGCATCATGGGGTTCTATAATGTAGAACCATTGTTTCTGCCATTCCTTGACAGACTCCACGAAAGTGCATTTTGGCCAGGAGACGTTAGGTTACCCACGCCCGTATTGATGAGGATCCTGCAATAAGGGGACATGATCTCTGCTTTGACAAGACGTGCCAATGGAAATCGCATCTCGAAACATGGGATGGTAGGCAAAACGGTTCGATATAGTGACCGGGTAGACGTGACGTCATGTTGTAAAAAAGTTGTCAGCGGATTGGACTCGTGGAATATTATATTCTATCTACGGTTGTGTGTGGTGTTGTGTTACAGGTCCGGACACGTTCAAATACGTCCAAAGACTATCTTGGAGATCGGAGGGAGGAACTTGTCTTGCAATGCCGAAGACAGATCTACGTGCCGGATACGTTGTCATTGAAGCCAGGTGTCGGTGCCAAAACCGGCGGATCTCGGGTAGAGGGTCCCGAACTGTGCGTTTAAGGTCGATGGTAATAGGAGACAAGTGACACGTTGTTTACCCAGGTTCGGGCCCTCTCTATGGAGGTAATACCCTACGTCCTGCTTGATTGATATTGATGAATATGAGTATTACAAGAGTTGATCTACCTCGAGATCATAGTGGCTAAACCCTAGAGGTCTAGCTTGTATGGCTATGGTAATGAGTATCTTATCCGGACTAAGTCCTCCGGTTTATATAGACACCGGGAGGATCTAGGGTTACATAAGGTCGGTTACAAAGAAAGGAATCTATATATTCAATGCCAAGCTTGCCTTCCACGCCAAGGGGAGTCCCATCCAGACACGGGTGCAGCCTTCGGTCTTCGTATCTTCACAGCCCATCAGTCCGGCCGATGGCTAACATGCCGGACGCTCGAGGACCCTTTAGTCTAGGACTCCCTGAGTAGCCCCCGAACCAGGCTTCAATGACGAGGTGTTCGGTGCAGACTGTCTTCGGCATTGCAAGGCGGGTACCTCCTCCAACGTCTTCCAAGCAATGTGTTCGGCTTTCAATTCAATGCCGCACCCCTCGGCTTCTGTGCATTTATGACTTCATCCTCCACGTGTCGGGCGAATGTGGATGGTCAGGGTATTTTTTGCAAATAACACCCTAGCCCTGCAAAAAAAAAGTCTATTTAAAGGGATTAGATCTCAGATCCTTTCGACGTTACCCGGAGAAAATCCTCAGATACTACCAGGCGAAACCATTCCAACATGGACAACATTCCTAGCTCCTCTTCCCATTCCAACTGTCGGGGGTTGGGTGCGACATATGCCAAAGGATGGCATATCATGGTGGGGGCGAGTAGAACGTCGCCGGTGCCTAGAAACGTGATAAGGCAAAGGCATGCATGCCGGCGAATCTTACCCAGCTTCGGGGCTCTCCGGGGAGATAATACCCCTACTACTGCTCTACGGGGTCTCCGCATGATCACTATGGCAAAGTGTTTACACGGTTGCTCCTCGAGCTATTTCCTGGAGGTAGGAGAAGGCAAGGCTAGCTCTCTCCTTCCTATACGATCTAGTCTAGTGCTAATGGATTCCAACCCTTTGCATGGATGCCCTGGGGGGTTTATATAGGCCTACCCCCAGGGGTACAATGGTAATCCGGCTGGGCGCGGGCCCAGCCGTCAGTCTCTCTGGCCACCGTCTTATCCGCCGACTCCTGGGGCCCGCCGACTGGCTCGGTACGGAGCCGACAGGCCGCGTCCGCCGCGGGCGGGTCTTGCCAGCTGCAGATTACTGTAGTCGTGCCTCTAATGACGCAGGCTCGGTCATGAGGTCGTGGCGACAGCTCCGCCGTCTGGCGGGCGATCACTATGGACACTACTTGTCGTATTTGATTAATGGCGTGTGGGGCCCGTGGGAGGGGTCGGCCGACTTCTGGTGGCCGACTCCCATCTGGGCCGACTGGTGGTGCTTTCGCCGTCTTTCGTACGCCCGTCGACTGGTGGGACCCATCATCCCTGGGTCGTACTAGCATGCCGTCGTGGGCACAGGGCTCCGCCCCCTGGGGCTGACGTCAGGGCCGGCATGGCAATAGTGTCGCGCCGCGCGGAGATCTCCGCGGGTACGGCGTACTGTAGCCACGCCTGCCCTTGGAAAAGGGGTGGGAGTGGACCTTACTATGCCCACTCCCCGTCATGTCCCTCTTTATGAGGGCATGGGGATTGTTGGTGTCGCGGGCCGACTCCCCAAGGCCGGCTTCTATGGAAGTCGCCAGTCAGGAGTCGGCTTTACGCTGAAGCCGTTCCTGGGACTCGGCCGCGAGTGGGAAGTCAGCCGCCTCGCCGCTGACTCCTCAGAAGGCGGCTCTTCGTCCTGGGGTCTCGAGGGGCGCAGTCTGCCTCAATGTCTTGAAAGGTTCTGGGCCTGGGTTATCCTACCCGTGGCCCATAACTCCGACACCAACCTAGAGAGAGGCAAGTGGGAGAGGTGCTCCATGCCCCACAGCCAATTGGTGAAGCTGCAAACGCGGGGATTTCTCCCTCCTGCAGATCTGGTCCCTGTTCGAGCAGGACTGGCCTCCTTCAACGACAAAATCTAGGCGGAGGATTTCCCCAATCCGCCACTACCGCGCCTCGGCATGCGAACGGATCCGTTGTGGCCGCACGGACGGTTGGGGTTCCTGCGCGGTTATTGCACGTGGTAACTTCGTGTGGTAAATCGTGGGGGTCGTGGGGTCCCGGGCGGAGTTAATCCCACGACCGCTCCCTCGACTTCTCAGCCCGGGAACCTACAAGTAGGCGGGGGGAGGGGGGCGGCGAAGCACGCGCGCCCATTCTCCCCACTTCCTTTCGCTCCTTCTTGCTTCTTCTTCCTCTTGCCACTGCTGCTCATAACCACGCCGCGCCCAAAGCGATGAGCTCCTCCTCCGCCGCCACGCCTCCTGCTGTTCGCTCCGGAGTGTGGGATGGCTCCGAGGTTGACGACAACGACATCGAGATCCTCCGCTAGTCACGGCGGCTGCCCGGCAGGGACTTAGTGCGGGTCCGCCTCGCGCCGGAGGGAGAAATATCGCCGGCGCCGGTGGAGGGCGAGCGGGTCATATTCCGCTCGCACCTTATGCGCGGCATGGGGCTGCCGGCGAGCGGCTTCTTCCGCTCCTTCTTGGAGTTCCACGGGCTCCAGCCGCACCACCTTACTCCGAACACGGTGGTGCTGCTGGCTGCCTTCGCCACCCTGTGCGAAGGCTTCCTCGGCGTTCTCCCCACCATTGAGCTCTGGGGTGAGTTCTTCCAGTCCAAGCTCGACATACACGTCGCCGGCGTGCCGGCCCAGTGCGGTGCAATCATCGCGATGCGGAGATTAGTGGCTGACAATCTGTTTCCCACCATTGCACTGATTAAGTCGGTGAAGATGTGGCAGCGGTCCTATTTTTATGTGAAGAATGTCGCCCCAGAAGGCGACTGGGTCAACCTGCCGGCTTACGAGGCCGGCGCGCCGGCTCGAAGGCTCCCCAGCTGGTCACACCGAGTCAAGACGCTGTCTCTCGCTGGTGCCGCCGTCGTCGCGCGACTCCGAGTACTGACGCAGTCGGAGGGCCTGACTGGGGCAGACTTGCTGGCCGCCTTCATGGCGCGCCGAGTCCTCCCACTCCAAGGCCGACCTCACCTGATCTGCCAGATGAGTGGTCATCGGGACCCGAGTCGGATGTGCTCCAAGGACATGCCTCATGCGAAGGTGGCGAACACGGTGAACTACATCGCGAACTGCGGTCTCTCGATGGACTGGCGGTTCAGCAAGGAGCCGTATTCGTGTGCCAACCCCCCCGCCTATTGTAAGTCATCTTCCTTCTTCTTCTGTTTCTTTTGTTACCGAGTCCGACTTGTCAAGTCTGACCGTTTTTTTGTTTTGAATCAGAACCCTCTCGTCCCTCCTTCGGCCGGCACCGGGGGGCCGGCTCGTCAGTTTGTCCCCGATCGGGCGGAGAGCGATGTCGACGATCCTGACTTGGGGGCGGCGGCCATGGAAGCCGACGCCGAGGGAGGAGGAGGAGAAGCAGGCGGCTCCAGGCCTTCGGCCACTTTTGCCGACTGGCCTGACGACGAGGCCGAGGGAGAAGTCGCCCCGCGTCGCCAGCCAAAAGCCGGCCAGCCAAGAGCGAGTTCCTCCACCGGCTTGGACGCTCAAGGCAGTGCGAAGAAGCGTCGGGTCGGGCCGAGTACGCTTGGGGGCCGGTCGAAGAAGTTCAAGGGAGCGGCCGCCACGACCAAGCGGGAAGAGGCGGCCGCGAAAGCCAACCGCTTCCGCAAGGAAGTGAAGAAGCCGAGGCTGGTCTCTGCGTAAGCGCCTCCGTCCCTTATCTTTATTTTCTCTTTGTTGATCTTGTCTGAGTTTTTCATATGCTTTTCTCGCCTCAGGGCTCCCCTCACTCTTGAGAGGATTGCCGCCACCTCCGTTATGGGGTCGGTGGAGACATCTGCCACCACTCGGCGGATTGACCCCGCCGCCGATCTTCGGGAGGCGACAGAGCGGAACACGCAGGAGAAGCGCGAGGAGGACGAGGCCGCCCGCCTGGAGAAAGCGGAGGTCGAGAAGGCGGAGGCCTCCGCCCTGAAGAAGCTGGAGGCGGCCGAGGCCGCCGCTGCGGCAAAGCGGCCGGCCAAGGAAGCCGCGCCCCGGTGGTCGGCGGTGTTCGTCACCCCTCTGAACTCCGCGCCGCTGACCCCGGAGTTCACGGGGCAGTTAGGGGAAGCCGGCGGCGAGTTCCCGATTGTGGAGAGAGGCGGCGGCGACGCCCCCATGCCGGACGCAGTCGCGCCGCCACAGCCGCCCTGCCGCTGTCTAGAAGCACGCAAGGCAAACAGCCGGTGGATCCGCCCTTGCCGCCGACTGAAGATGAGGCCGTGGCAAGGCTACTCCTTCAAGTCGGCTCACCAACGCGCCGCCGTCTTGAGAAGGCGACTTCGGCGCCACGCCCCTTGGAGACAGGCACCGCCAGCTCGACGATTCCAGACGCTGAAGCGACGAGTGCCGCGCCCATTGGGTGGGTGCGAGGAGGCGGCACGGGCCTCCTAAACCAGGCGCTTCTGGATGTCCAGACGAAGCTTCGAGATGAGAGCGATGCCATCCAAAACTGCACCAAGGCGCTGGCATCACGGGCAGCCATCCGGGTATGCTTTCTCCTTTGTCCCTGTTTTCTTGTTCCTCTCTGTGGGGGCGCGCCAGCGCACCCACTGGGTGTATTCCCCGACTTTTGGGCCGGCTGCTGAGCAGGCGGCCCGGAACTCCAATTGGTAAGTTCTGGGTACTAACCTTTATTCTGAAATACCTGTTGCGGGACTATCACAACCTCCGTGTCACCGCCTTCAACCGCAACGTTGAAGAGCTGGGCAAGCGGACTGCCGACTTGTCGGAGAGCCGGAGTGAGTCCTTTTTTTCTTTGCGGGGGCATGCTGGCGCACCCACGGGCTGTAGTCCCCGAGATTCGGGCCGACTGCTGAGCAGTCGGGCCGGATCTCCCCGGCGACCTTCTTCGCTGATGACTTAACGCCTTCTTTCTTCTTTCTCTTCAGAGGCCAACGCCACTCTTCAACAAAAGCTGAGCGAAGCCAACTCCGTGTTGCGCGCCAAGGGGGAGGAGTGCAGCAAGCTCGCCGCAGAGCGCGATCTGCTGACTGCACAATGGGCAAAGTAGAAGGAGCTGCTTACGAAGACGCAGAAGGAGGCGCAAGGGGCGGAGGCCACCCTCCTAGCCGAGTTCACGAGCGAGCGCTCCTCCTGGACTAACAAGGAGGCAATGCTGGTCTCCGGCTTCCACGAGATCGAGAACCTCGTCGACGGTGAGTTTCTTTGCTTTCCTTCTTCGAGCCGCCGACTATATGTCGAGCCGACTCCTGGTTTTTTTTGACTTGTTCTTCATTATTTCCGTCTTGGCAGACTTCTTCCCCGGCCACTTGCAGGCCGCCATTCAAGCTATCGAGGCCGACTGCGAGGAGCAGAGGGTGGGTGGCGTGGAGATCGCCGCTGATGCCCCTCGGACCCTTGACGAGCATATTCTGAGCATTGGGGCTCGCCTGCGGCCGGCCCACCAGATGCTGCGTCGGCTTCAACGTGTCGGCGCCCAAGCGATCGCCGCCCTGTGGCCAGGCGTGTAGGCTTCGCGCACCCCCAGTCGGACTGCCGACTGGCTGGAGGTCGCGGCTGGCCGTCTTGAGGCCTGGAAGGGTTCCTCAGCCCGGTCCGGAGCGCGCCGAGCCTTGGAATTCGTCAAGGCGTGGTATCCGGGGCTGGACCTAGACCGGCTGGCCACACTCCAGTTAGAGGCCCAGCCGGAGCTGGCAGCCGCGGAAGACGCCCTTGTCAAGCGTGCGGCAGCGATCGCCGAGTACACCGACACCAGCATCTTTGTCCCCAAGCGGGCGGAAGACGGCGAGGAGGTGCCGCCGGAGTGGTTTGGGCTGAACCCCGACTACGGCGAGGACTCGGCAGAGGTGATCGGCTCTAGTGTCAAGGAGGAAGACGAGGCGGAGGACGGGAGCGAGACGGAGGCACCGGAAGACGGAGCGGACGACCAGCCTCAGCTCGACCATGCCTCCAGCAACGAGCCGTGCCCGCCCGAGCCGACTACTGCCGAAGGTGATCAAGCCGAGACTGCCCAGCCGGCTGCCCCAACATCCAACACCGCCGTCTCCTCCGATCCTCCAAACCTGACTGCCGCCCCCTAGGCTGCCACCTTGTCTTTGTTTTATCTGTTCTAATAGTTTTTGAAGAACTTGTTAATTCGCACAATTCCACCCGCGGGGTGTATTTTGAAATTCTGCTCGAAGATTCGGCCAAGGGCCTTTGTTATGTAAATATTCATCCGACTTCTATCTTTCTTGCTCATTGTTCTTTTGGCTTTTTCCTTTGCCGTCTTCCCTCAGTTGTCGTCTTTGTCAGTCAGACAGCCGCTCTGCGGACTGCTGCTGGATCAAATTCTTGGTCACTTTGGGAAGGCAAGTACTTAGCCGTTTTTAGAGTTGTTTAACAAGTCGGGTAGAAGGCGGCAAGCCGCCTATTCAAGAGTCGGTTTGCGAAAAAAGGCTGGAAGCCGGCCTTAAGCTATGTTTGTGCTTTGAGTCCTTAGCCATTTTTCATGTGGACGCCCATTGTTCCTTACTCCTGCCCACCAGATAGTCGCTCTGCGAGCTGCGGCTTCTGGCAGGAGACGGTTTGGACGCCACACACTACTTGTCCGACTGCAGGAAGCATTTCATAGCGCAGGACGGCAAGTCCCCGGGCCGACTAGTCGAACCCGGTGCCAAGCGGCATAACAAAGAGTAATATACTCGAAGGCATATTTCTTATCATATATAGAAAAGGGGGCAGTCCCCGAGCTCTTCTCGGGGGGCCCGAAGTCTTGGTACTTTTAATACAAAAGGTAGCGTGATACATACAGCGTTTAACTGTAAAATTTTCGGAGGAGATTTGCATTCCATGGCCGCTCTGTCTCTTTGCCGGAGTCGTCCCTCTTGCGTGCTCGGGGATTTTGAGCGTCGATCAGGTAGTAGGAGTCGTTGCCCAGCACTTTGCTGATGTTGAAGGGGCTTTCCCAAGGTGCCGACAGCTTGTGCTGGCCGGCTGTTCGCTGGATTAATCGGAGCACGAGGTCGCCCTCCTGGAAAGATCTCGGCCTGACCTTCCTGTTGTAGTATCTGCACAGGTTCTGCTGGTAGATGCTGGACCGGCTGAGTGCCAACAGCCGGCCCTCTTCCAGCAGGTCGACACCGTCTTGTCGTGCTTCTTCTGCTTCTTCCTCGGTGTACCTGGTGACTCACGGGGAATCGAACTCTATGTCCATTGGGATGACGGCTTCAACACCGTAGACGAGGAAAAAGGCGTGAAGCCGGTTGACTTGTTTGGAGTCGTGCGCAGACTCCAGAGGACGGCTGGCAACTTGTCAAGCCAGCAGCCAGCCGAGCGCTCCAGAGGCTCGATCAGTCGGGGCTTGATGCCGGACAAGATGAGGCCGTTTGCTCGCTCCACCTGGCCGCTTGACTGTGGATGGGCGATGGATGCTAGGTCCAGTCGGATGCCCTGTGTTGCACAGAAACGGGCCAAGGCGCCTTTGGTAAAATTCGTGCCGTTGTCGGTGATGATGCTGTGTGGTATGCCGTACCGAATTGTGATGTCGGAGATGAAAGTCACGGCAGTCAGACCGTTCAGTTTCTTGATTGGCTTCGCTTCTATCCACTTGGTGAACTTGTCCACCGCGACAAGTAAGTGAGTTAAGCCACCTCGTGCCATCTTGAATGGTCCCACCATGTCTAGACCCCAAACTGCGAAAGGCCAGGCAATGGGGTTGGTCTTGAGTGCAGAAGCTGGCTCATGCGGCTTGGAGCGGAACTTCTAGCACCCTTTGCATTTTTGGACCAATTCCTTGGCCTCTTCTAAGGCCGTTGGCCAAAAGAAACCGTGTCGGAAAGCTTTGGCGACGAGTGCTCTTGAAGCCGCATGGTGGCCGCACTCGCCTTGATGGATATCTTTGAGAATTGCTTGGCCTTGCTCTGGCTCTACGCAGCGCTGGTAGACACCAGTGACGCTGCGCCTGACCAGCTCTCTGTTGACTATGGTGTAGGCTGCCGCTTGGCGTTTTACTTGCCGAGCTAAGGTCTCATCAGTCGGCAGCTCTTTGCTCACCAGGAATTTGAGGATGGGCTGGGCCCATGAGGGTGCTGCTATTTCTTCGACCGCCAGAACTGGGACTTGGACGAGGGCGGCTGGGCTGGGAGGCGGCAGGCTGGAGTTAGCAACCGCTTGTTGGATTAATGAAGTCCCCGGGCCGACTGGCGCAGCTCTTGGGCCGAGTTCTGGAGTCTTCGGGCCGGCCGCCGCAGTCCCCGGGCCGGGTTCTGCAGTCCCTGGGCCGGCCTCGACTGTGGCGGCTTTGGAGCCATCTGCCAAAATCCCCGTACCGTCTGCCGGGGCTCTGGAGTCGGATCCGACTTCTTCGGGAGGAGCCGGCACAAAGATGGAGTCTGATTCTGGTGAAGGCTTGACAAGCGGCTTGAGGAGGCGTTGAAGGGCGACGCCGGATGGTATTGCTTGGCGGGTAGAGCCAATTCGTGCCAAGGCGTCTGCTTGGTCGTTGTTGTTTCTTTGCACATGGAGGAACTCGCAGCCCTCGAAATATCCACTGAGTTGCTGCACGAGGAAACGGTAACTCGCCATGTTTGCATCTTTGGCGTCCCAGTCGCCAGATGACTGCTGGACCACTAAGTCCGAGTTGCCATAACACAGGATTCGGCGAATGCCAAGTTCTTTGGCAAGTCGGAGCCCGTGAATGAGCGCTTCTTACTCGGCGACGTTGTTGGAGGCGGCAAAGTGGATTTGTAGTGCGTATTTGAGCTTGTCGACTTTAGGAGAAGTGAGGACAACGCCGACTCCCAAGCCGGTGCGCATCTTGGAACCATCGAAATGCATCCACCAATGGGTGGAGTCGGGCGCTGGAGGTAGGTACTGGGTCTCGGCCCAGTCGACGAGGAAGTCGGCCAGTGCTTGTGACTTGATGGCGGTGCAGGGCTGGTAGTGGATGGTGTAGGGAGCCAGCTCTATGGCCCATTTGGCCACTCGGCCAGAAGCATCTCGGCTTCCGATGATCTCGGCAAGTGGGGCCATGCAGACCACAGTGATTGGATGCTCTTGAAAGTAAGGCTTCAATTTCTTGGCGGCAAAGTGCACACCATAGCACATCTTCTGGTAGTGGGGGTAGTTCTGCTTGGAGGTCGACAGCACTTCGCTCAGGTAATATACCGGTCTCTGGACAGGTAGTGCCTTGCCTTCCTCCTTGCGTTCCACTACAATGACTGTGCTGACTACCCGGCTGGTGGCGACGATGTATAGGAGCATAGGCTCCTTAGGAGTCGGAGCCGCCAGAACGGGTGGAGTAGTCAGCATCTTCTTCAACTGGAGAAAAGCTTCATCCGCCTTGTGGTTCCACTCGAAAAAAGTGGTCTTCTTCATGAGCTGGTATAAGGGGAGATCTTTCTTGCCCAGTCGACTGATGAATCGGCTGATGGACGCCAAGCAGCCGGTGAACTTTTGCATGTCCAGCAGTCGGCTGGGTACCTCCATCCTCTCAATGGCCTTAATCTTTACAGGGCTGCAGTCTATGCCGCGTTCAGAGACCAGGAAGCCAAGGAGTTGGCCGGCTGGTACTCCGAAGACGCACTTCTCTGGGTTGAGCTTGATCTGGAATCGGCACAGGTTCTGAAAGGTCTCCTTGAGGCCTTCCAGCAGTGTTCCACGCTTCTCTGTCTTCACCACCACATCGTCCACGTAGACGTGGGCGTTTCTGCCGAGTTGCTTGAGGAGGCACTTCTGCATGCAACGCTGAAAGGTGGCGCCGGCATTCCTGAAGCTGAACGTCATGGTGAGGTAGCAGAAGGCTCCAAACGGCGTGATGAAGGCGGTCTTCAGTCTGTCAGCCGGGTTCAGCTTGATCTGGTGATATCCTGAATATGCATCCAAAAAGCTCAACAGCTCGCATCCGGCTGTGGAGTCTATCACCTGATCAATTCTTGGTAAAGCAAACGGGTCCTTGGGACAAGCCTTGTTGAGGCTTGTGTAGTCAATACACATTCGCCACTGCTTGTTCTTCTTCAGTACCAGGACCGGGATGGCTAGCCACTCTGGAAAGAATACTTCCATAATGAAGCCGGCTGCTAGGAGTCGGGCTATCTCTTCTCCAACAACTCTTCTCTTTTCTTCTGATAGGTGGCGCAAGGGCTGCCTGACTGGCTTTGCATCAGATCGGACATGTAACTTGTGCTCGGCGAATTCCGTCGGCACACCTGGCATGTCTTTGGGGGACCATGCGAAGATGTCCCGATTCTCACAGAGGAAATCAATGAGCTCGCCTTCCTATTTGCGCTCGAGGTTTGCGCCTACGACAGCGTACCTCTCTGGGTGCTCCGGATCCAAGGGTATCTTCTTTGTCTCTTTGGCCGACTTGAACGAACCCTCAGCCTCCGACTCCTTTGGGTTAGGCGACACCTCTAGCTTCTTGCCGGCCATCGCCACAACCCGGTCAAGGAGCCGCTTCTCGGCCGCGATCACCAAGGACTCGGCCAGCCGACTACTCTCAGCCGCACAGGCAGACGACTTCCGGTAGTCGCCGGCTACGGTCAGAATCCCCCTGGAACTGGGCTTCTTCATTTTGGGGTAGGCGTAGTGGGGGACCGCCATGAACTTGGCCAGGGTGGGTCGGCAAAGTAATGCATGGTAGGGGCTCTCGAGGTCCACCACCTCAAACCAAACTGACTCTCGGCGGAAGTGATCTTTGTCTCCAGATAGGACGTCCATCAGGATCTTGCCGATTGGTGAGCAAGAAAGACCAGGAACAATGCCGTGGAACACAGTCCGGCTGTTCTGAAGCTGTCTTTGCTTGATTCCTAACTTCTCCATGGTGTCCTTGTACAGGATGTTGATGCTGCTGCCTCCGTCTATCAGAACTCGCGAGAAACGAGAAGCTCGTCTATCCGTGGCAAAGGTGGCATCCAAGACCAAGGCTTAAGAGCCCAGACTCGGCATCACCTCTGGGTGATCAGCTCTGCTCCAGCTGATAGGCTTCTCAGACCAGTGCATGAACTCTGGTGTCTCTGATGCTACTGCATTCACCTCTTGTAGCTGCAGCCGCCTGCTGCGTCGATCATCAGCCACGCTGGTAAATATCACGTAGGCTCCGTGCTCTTCGGGGTACTCGTCTTGTACTGCGCTGACTGGCCTAACAACCGGCTGCTGGGGCGGAGGCGGAGGCTGCTGCCCACCAGGCGGGGGAGGTAGGAGGCCGTCTCCTTTGGTGATCCTGGTGAGCCAGTGGCACTTCCGGGTGGTGTGATTCGACGGCTTCGCCCTGCTATGGAACTTGCAAGGACCATCCAGAGTTTGCTCGTATGAGAAAGCCGGCAACCAGTTGGGCTTGCCACCTTTCTGCCGCTTGGGTGGAGGCTGCCCGTCTGGCTGCTGGTCTTCAACTGTCGCCACCTGCCGGCTGCTGCAAGCCAGCTGCGGGGCCTTGCGCTTGTGGTCGTTCTGCTTTTGCCGCCGACTGGCGTCTCCTGTCGGAGTTCTAGGAGCCTGAGGGGCCACTTTGCCAGTCGTGCTAACTTGAATCTCCACCTTCATGGAGGAGTCGGCCATGGCATACTTGTCTGCTATGATCACCAGCTCGTCGAGGGTTTCTGGCTCGTCGCTGAGGAGCTTGTGCTTGAGGAGGGTGCCTTCTCTGCACCCGGCGGTGAAGTACTCGATAGCCTGCACCTCGTGCACGCCCTCGCAGGAGTTCCGAAGCTCGGCCCAACGCGTGAGGTAGTCGCGAGTCGACTCGTTGGGGCCTTGCATTCACAAGGAAAGCTGACGAGGCTTGGGAGGACGCTTGTACATGCTTGTGAAGTTGCGGACGAATGCATCGGTGAAGTCGACCCAGCTGTTGATGCTGCGGGGCTTCAGGCTGTTCAGCCATGTCCGGGCCGTGCCCTAGAGCATGAGCGGAATGTATTTTACGGCGACACGCTTGTTGCCGTTTGCTATGTTGACGACCGTGGAGTAGTCAACCAGCCAGTCCTCCGGCTTCACAGAGCCGGTGTACTTGGGCGTGTCTCTTGCGAGCGTGAACCCTTTGGGAAAGGGCTCGTCTCGAATGCGGGGCCTGAAACAAGGCGGACCCAACTCGTCTTCTTCTTCCAGCGCCAGGGATCGGTGAAGTCGGTCGATCCGGTGGCGGGCGCCATTTTCTCCGACTCCCTCTCGGCGGCCAAGGCGGTCGCCGAGAGTCAGATGGTCAACAGGCGGCAGGGAGACTCGCCTTTCCTTGCGAGGAGGATGAGGCGGACAGTCGTCCCGCCGTTCCACTGTTCTCGGGCGGCCGTCTTGGTCGCGCTCTATGGTAATGTGAGTCCATTGTGGCTGACAGCCAGATCCTTGTCTTTCCTACCTCGGGCGCCGCCAGTCGGCGTCCGAGACATCGCGCCTTGATCTCGGCGTGGAGGTGGGTCGTCGTTTTGTCGCTGCGGCACCTCCGTGCGGCAGCCGGCCTTGTTCTGCACGGCAGCCGCGTCGAGGAGCCGCTGGACTCGCTCCATCATCAGGCGGCGCTCTTCGCCCTCGAAGTTGTCCATCTCGTCCGCTGTCGCCTGGACGGCTCGAATGTTCTCCGCAGGCGTGACGTACATAGGGCGATTTGCCCCGAACAGGTTGGCGATGGCCACGTCGCGCTGCCGGACCGCGCCAAGGCGGCTAGGCCCAGCTGGGGCTGGCGAGCTACCCACAGTGCGATCCATCTCATGCTGGTAGGCTTCTGACAAGCGTCTCATGCTAGCCAGCTTCTTTGCGCCTTTGACGAGCTGAAGGCGGCATGCCTCCAACGTCTCAGCGTCAGTGTCTTCCGGAATGGGCGCAGTCAGGTCTTGCAGCGCCGCGCCAAGTGGGTCATGCGCTCCTCCGCCGGGAGGCTTGTCATGACCAATGACGAGCACCTCGGTGACGGTGCTTCCGTCGCTCTCCGCACGAGGGGGAGGCTCGTCGTAGACCACCACGTTGGTGGGGAACGCGTCGAGCGATGCGGTGTCGGAGTCGACCAGCATCGGGTCGGTGGAGCCTACAGACTCCAAGTCCACGGCAGGCTCGCCGGCGACATGGAGTTGGTCGAGGAGGCCCGCGAGGAGGGTCTTGGGGCCGCCCGTGCCTGCGTTGGATGCAGGTTCGTCGGAGAGGCAAACCTCGCCGACAAGATCGCCGGGGCAGCTGGCTGCGCAGGCGATCTCAGCACCGTGCAGCACGTCAGTGCAAACTCCGTCTGGCGGCTGCGCTCGCCAGGGAGAAAAAGGGTTCCTGTCCAGAACAGGCCTCCGGATGACGGTGCACCAGGCCCCACGGTGGGCGCCAAATGTCGGGGGTTGGGTGCGACATATGCCAAAGGATGGCTTATCATGGTGGGGGCGAGTAGAACGTCGCCGGTGCCTGGAAACAGGATAAGGCGAAGGCATGCACGCCGGCAAATCTTATCCAGCTTCGGGGCTCTCCGGGGAGATAATACCCCTACTGCTGCTCTACGGGGTCTCCGCATGATCACTATGGCAAAGTGTTTACACGGTTGCTCCTCGAGCTGTTTCCTGGAGGTAGGAGAAGGCAAGGCTAGCTCTCTCATTCCTATACGATCTAGTCTAGTGCTAATGGATTGCAACCCTTTGCATGGATGCCCTGGGGGGTTTATATAGGCCTACCCCCTGGGGTAAAAAGTTAATCATGCTGGGTGCGGGCCCAGCCGTCAGTCTCTCTGGCCGCCGTCTTATCCGCCGATTCCTAGGGCCCGCCGACTGGCTCGGTACGGAGCCGACAGGCCGCGTCCGCCGCGGGCGGGTCTTGCCGGCTGCAGATTACTGTAGTCGTGCCTCTAATGACACAGGCTCGGTCATGAGGTCATGGCGACAGCTCCGCCGTCTAGCGGGCGATCACTGTGGCCACTACTTGTCGTGTGTGATTAATGGTGCGTGGGGCCCGTGGGAGGGGTCGGCCGAGTTTTGGTGGCCGACACCCATCCGGGCCGACTGGTGGTGCTTTCACCGTCTTTCGTACGCCCGCCGACTGGTGGGACCCATCATCCCTGGGTCGTACCAGCAGGCCATCGTGGGCACAGGGCTCCGCCCCCTGGGGCTGACGTCATGGCCAACATGGCAATAGTGTCGCGCCAAGCAGAGATCTCCGCGGGTACGGCGTACTGTAGCCACGCCTGCCCTTGGAAAAGGGGTGTGAGTGGACCTTACTATGGCCACTCCCCGTCCCGTCCCTCTTTATGAGGGCATGGGGGTTGTTGGCATCGCGGGCCGACTCCCCAAGGCCGACTTCTATGGAAGTCGCCAGTCAGGAGTCGGCTTTACCCTGAAGCCGTTCCTGGGACTCGGCCGTGAGTGGGCAGTCGGCCGCCTCGCGGTAGACTCCTCAGAAGGCGGCTCTTCGTCCTGGGGTATCGAGGGGCGCAGTCTGCCTCAATGTCTTGAAAGGTTCTGGGCCTGGGTTAGCCTACCCGTGGCCCATTACTCCGACACCAACATAGAGAGAGGTGAGTGGGAGAGGTGCTCCATGCCCCACAGCCAATTGGTGAAGCTGCAAACGCAGAGATTTTCCCTCCTGCAGACCTGGTCCCAATTCGAGCAAGACTGGCCTCCTTCAATGACAAAATCCAGGCGGAGGATTTCCCCAATCCGTCTACGGGAGAACGAGTGTGCTTCGTCCCCTATCTGCTGAGGGGCGTGGGATTTCCAATTCACCCATTCCTCCGAGGGCTTCTGGAGTACCACGGCCTCCAGCTGCATAATTTTACCCTGGCCTCTGTCCTGCACATCACGGGTTATGTCGCTTTGTGTGAACTATTCCTGGGTTGCGAGGCCCGTTTTGATTTGTGGAGAAGACTCTTTTGCCTCGTCCCTCGCAATCAAGGTGGGTCAATTTTTGAAGTGGGAGGAGCCGAAGTGTGGCGCATCGCCTGGACCGGATACCTGTCCATCACGCTGAAGAAAGTTCCCGAAGAGTGGCCTTCCGAATGGTTCTACATCGATGACGTCGCTCTACCTGACCCCGTCCGCATTGGCCTCCCCGAGTTTTCAAATGCTCCACTGAAGAAACACCATAGCTAGCGTCCTCGGAGCCTCGAGGAAGAGGATAGTGCAGAGATCATCCTGCTGCTGGGCAAGATTAAGACGCTTGCCCAATCCGGATTGTCAATAGACGAGGTGATGTCGATTTCGATAACGCGGGGGGTCCAGCCACTTCAATACAGAGGGCTGCCCATGTGGCATTATAACGGAGAAGACGACGCCTCATGCTATGGCCGAAAGGGCCCGAAGACTCCTGCCGCCCTAGCCAAAATACTGGCCGAGCTGTATAAAGGGGAGAAGGAGGAGTTCACCCATCTCCAAATTCGAGACGGGTTTTCCATGTATAACCCTCCCAGCTGGGTAAGGTTTAGCTCCACCATGTTATTCTTGTCCCTGAATCATTCTTGACATGCAGCATCTTATCTTGCTCATAACAGGAATGGCGAAAGGCTGTCGAGGGGATCCATGACTGAGGGAGTCCTGGATTAGGGGGTGTTCGGGTAGCCGGACTATACCTTCGGCCGGACTCCTGGACTATGAAGAGACAAGATTGAAGACTTCGTCCCGCGTCCGGATGGGACTTTCCTTGGCGTGGAAGGCAAGCTTGGCGATGCGGATATTCAAGGTCTCCTACCATTGTAACCGACTCTGTGTAACCCTAACCCTATCCGGTGTCTATATAAACCGGAGGGTTGTAGTCCGTAGGCAATCAACTCCATACACAACAATCATACCATAGGCTAGCTTCTAGGGTTTAGCCTCCTTGATCTCGTGGTAGATCTACTCTTGTACTACCCATATCATCAATATTAATCAAGCAGGAGTAGGGTATTACCTCCATCGAGAGGGCCCGAACCTGGGTAAAACAAAGTGTTCCCTGCCTCCTGTTACCATCCGGCCTAGATGCACAGTTCGGGACCCCCTACCCGAGATCTGCCGGTTTTGACACCGACATTGGTACTTTCATTGAGAGTTCCTCTGTGTCGTCGCTTTTAGGCCCGATGGCTCCTTCGATCATCAACAACGATGCAGTCCAGGGTGAGACTTTTCTCCCCGGACAGATCTTCGTCTTCGGCGGCTTCGCACTGTGGGCCAATCCGCTTGGCCACCTGGAGCAGATCGAAAGCTATGCCCCTGGCCATCAAGTCAGGTTTGGAAGCCTAAACTACACGGCAGACATCCGCGGAGATTTGATCTTCGACGGATTCGAGCCACAGCCAAGCGCGCCGCACTGTCTCGTGGGGCATGATCTAGCTCTGTCGCCGAACAGTACCCTGGAGGCCGCAAACGCACCGGCTCTGACCCTTAATTCGGGGCCAGCTGCGCCAATCGAGGGTGAGCGGTTGGACGTCACCTCGGGGGCTGTAATCTCAAAGGCGATCAAGCCAAACGCCAGCCCCGCACTCTGCCCGGCCCATGACTCCAAGGAGCCGGATTCCTCTCCGATCTCCGAGCCCCCCGCGCCCCTGCCGATCGAATCCGATTGGGCGCCGATCATGGAGTTCACCGCCGTGGACATCTTTCAGCACTCGCCCTTCGGCAACATCCTGAATTCTCTAAAGTCTCTCCCTTTATCAGGAGAGCCCTGGCCTGACTATGGTCAGCAAGGTTGGGATACGGACGACGAAAAAATTCAAAGCCCACCCACCACCCACTTCGTAGCCACTGTCGACGACTTAACCGACACGCTTGACTTCGATTCTGAAGACATCGACGGCATGGACGACGATGCAGGAGACGAACAAGAACCAACACCTGTAGGGCGCTGGAAGGCCACCTCATCATATGACATATATATGGTGGATACTCCAAAAGCTGGAGATGGCGATGGAACAGTGGGGGATGACGCCCCCAAGAAACAGCAAAAGCACCGGCGTCAGCGGCGCCGCTCTAAATCCCGCCAAAGCAAAAACGGTGATTCCGGCATGGGAGATAATACTACCCCGGATAGCACCGAAGAACACCCACCTCAGCAAAATTCGGCACAGGAAGATGGAGAAACCAGCCCTCATGAGAGAGCGGCAGACCGAGACGTCGAGGATGATAACTATACGCCTCCCTCTGAAGACGAGGTAAGCCTCGATGACGACGAATTCGTCATACCATCAGACCTCGCCGAACAAGAGCGTTTTAAACGCAGGCTTTTAGCCACGGCAAGCAGCCTCAAGAAAAAGCAGCAACAGCTTAAAGCTGCCCAAGATTTGCTAGCTGACAGATGGACTGAAGTCCTTACGGCCGAAGAGTATGAACTCGAACGCCCCTCCAAGAGTTACCCAAAGCGCAGGCCGCTACCCCGATCAGAGGAGGAAGCACCTACATCACCAGCGCATGACATGGCAGACCGGCCACCTCGCGGCCGCGACAGAGAGGCCTGTCGGCCCTCCACCCAAGCCATGCCCCGACGCCGCGCAACTAAGGCACGGGAAAATCCGCCCGACCTGCGAGACATACTGGAGGATAAGGCAAGACAAACAAGATCGATTTACGGATCGCACAGGCGCCCTACGGCATGTGACAATGATCTTCACTCCGGATACAACAAATCCGGCCGGGCCGAACACAACAGACATAGCTCTTCTGAGCTGCATCGTGATATAGCCCAGTACAGAGGCGCCGCACACCCGCTATGCTTCATGAATGAAGTAATGGATCATAAAATCCCAGAGGGTTTCAAACTCGTAAACATCGAATCATACGATGGCACAACAGACCCGGCGGTATGGATCGAGGATTATCTCCTTCACATCCACATGGCACGCGGCGATGATCTACACGCCATCAAATACCTCCCGCTCAAACTTAAAGGACCGGCCCGGCATTGGCTTAACAGCTTGCCAGCAGACTCAATCGGTTCTTGGGAGGACCTGGAAGACGCATTCCTCGACAACTTCCAGGGCACTTACGTGCGACCGCCGGATGCCGACGACTTAAGCCACATAATTCAGCAGCCAGAAGAATCGGCCAGACAATTCTGGACACGGTTCCTAACAAAGAAAAACCAGATAGTCGACTGTTCGGACGCAGAGGCCCTAGCAGCCTTCAAACATAACATCCGCGACGAGTGGCTTGCCCGGCACCTGGGACAGGAAAAGCCGAAATCCATGGCAGCCCTCACGACACTCATGACCCGCTTTTGCGCGGGAGAAGACAGCTGGCTAGCTCGCAGTAACAACTTATCGAAGAACCCTGGTAATTCGGATACCAAGGACAAAAGTGGCAGGACACGTCGGAATAAGCAAAAGCGCCGCGTTAACAGCGACAGCAATGAAGACACGGCAGTCAATGCCGGATTCAAAGGCTATAAATCTGGTCAGCGGAAAAAGCCATTCAAAAAGAATACCCAGGGCCCGTCCAGTTTGGACCGAATACTCGATCGCTTGTGCCAGATACATGGCACCCCCGAAAGGCCAGCCAATCACACTAACAGGGATTGTTGGGTGTTCAAGCAGGCAGGCAAGTTAAGGGCCGAAAACAGAGACAAGGGGCTGCACAGCGACGACGAGGAGCCCAAGCCGCCGAACAACAATGGACAGAAGGGCTTTCCCCCACAAGTGCGGACGGTGAACATGATATACGCAACCCACATTCCCAAGCGGGAGCGGAAGCGTGCGCTACGGGACGTATACGCGATGGAGCCAGTCGCCCCAAAGTTCAACCCATGGTCCTCCTGCCCGATCACTTTTGATCGAAGGGACCATCCCACTAGCATCCGTCATGGCGGCTTCGCCGCATTGGTTCTCGACCCAATCATCGACGGATTTCATCTCACAAGAGTCCTCATGGACGGCGGCAGTAGCCTGAACCCGCTTTATCAGGATACAGTGCGGAAAATGGGCATAGATCCCTCAAGGATTAAACCCACAAGAACGACCTTTAAAGGCGTTATACCAGGTGTAGAAGCCAACTGTACAGGCTCAGTAACACTTGACGTGGTCTTCGGATCCCCGGACAATTTCCGAAGCGAAGAGTTAATCTTCGACATAGCCCCGTTTCGCAGTGGCTATCACGCCCTGCTCGGACGAACCGCATTCACAAAGTTTAATGCGGTGCCGCACTACGCATATCTCAAGCTCAAAATGCCAGGTCCTCGAGGAGTAATTACGGTCAATGGAAACACCAAACGCTCCCTCCGTACGGAGGAGCATACGGCGGCTCTCACAGCGGAGGGACATAGTAGCTTTCTCAGGCAATTCTCCAGTCCGACCATTAAAAAGTCAGACACTGCCAAGCGCGCCCGGAGTAACCCATAGCAGAACAGCCTGGCACACCCAGAGCAAGCGTAGCAATGCGGCCCCAACCCCAGCTTTTGCGACATAGCGAAACCAGTACCTCGCGTACATAACTATGCCCTGGAAATACCATGGGCACAGGGGAAGGGGCACAATAACGGCACGCCCAAAATACGGCTTAAAATGCACTAGGGGCTGCCGGACTCTTTTTTTCATTTTTTTTCTTACTTTCAGGACTCCATACTTCGGACGACCTGTTCGGCAATTCGACTGCCGCACAAACGATGCAAGATCCAGGGAGGCAGACAAGCCATGCCGCATTATGGAACTCCCAGGTGGTCTCTGTTACGAGCGGTATACCTGTTTTAAATACAATTTCGCGGCCTGCCCCTGGTCAGGACATACTGAATAGTTCAAATATCTTTTTGCTTACCGCACTAGTTGTATCGTTCAGCTTTGATAAATAGCCTCTCTATAAACAATGCATAGCTTTTTGTCTATTTTTGCATTACTCTCTTTTATATATGTTCATTTGTGACATGTTGCACCCGTACACTATGGTACGGCAAGTACGCCAGGGGCTTCAGTACCCTTTAACATGGTGTGAGAAGTCCGTACACTTTCACAAGTGCGGCACCCCGAACTTATAGCACTATATGCATCGGCTCCGAATCATGATTTGGGTCAATAGTTGGGTTTGCCCGGCTCCTATGTTTTGGTGCCTTACGTTCCGCTATATCGGCTAAGGTAGCACTAGGAGAACCACTGCGATTGTGCCCCGGTTGAGCTGGGTTAAGCACCTCAGTGGAGAAAGCTAAAACTGACTGTCATGTTGAGGCGAGAGACCGGTCGCTGTTCGAGAGGTTTTTCAAGTCCCTAAAGACTTATGCCGCTTCGAGCGAGGAGATGGATAACCCCAGCCAAGGCGTGGATAGCGCCCCGAACTCGGTCTTCCAAACTAGGGGCTTCGGCGAAATTTAAAATTATAAAGTTCTATGGCTAAGTGAGAGTGTTCAAGCATTATAGTCCGATTGCCTGGTTCGTCGTGCTGAGCGCCTCCCTTGAAGGACCCAAACATGGGAAAAAGAGCGCACAGGTTTATCACCGAACACCCCAGCACTAGTGGCATGGGGGCAGAAGCCGACGACTGGCCATCTCTCAATTTTTGATAAACGGCCGCACAGAAAATAATATTTGAAATTCAATAAGCATTGCTTAGCGCATATGAACAAGTTTTCAGCGCACAGGATAAAATCGAGCGAGTTCATTCAAAAATTACATCCTTGGTATATTCATCCGCCACAAGGCGGGCACCTACAAGAACATCCTTGTAATAGTTCTCGGGCTTGCGATGCTCCTTCCCCGGCGGCGGCCCGTCCCTCACAAGCTTCTCACCATCCAGCTTACCCCAGTGCACCTTCGCACGGGCAAGGGCCCTACGGGCTCCTTCGATGCAGACGGACTGCTTGATGACCTCGAGCCTTGGACAGGCCTCCACCAGCCGCCGCACCAGCCCGAAGTAGCTCCCAGGCAGGGCCTCTCCGGGCCACAGCCGAACTATGAAGCCTTTCATGGCCTGTTCGGCCGCCTTGTGGAGCTCGACCAGCTGTTTCAGCTGGTCGCTCAAGGGCACAGGGTGTCCAGCCTCAGCATACTGAGACCAGAACACCTTCTCCGTTGAGCTGCCCTCTTCAGCTCGGTAGAATGCGGCGGCGTCGGATACGCTGCAGGGAAGATCTGCAAATGCCCCTGGAGAGCTCCGGATTCGGGTAAGTAACAAGTAGTTTACTTTTATATTTTTGCTTTGCATGAAGAATGCCTTACCCGCTGCTATCTTTTTCACCTCCTCCAACTCTTGGAGGGCCTTTTGGGCATCGGCCTTGGCAGACTTGGCAGTCTCAAGGGCCGTCGCGAGCTCGGACGCTTGGGTCTTTGACTCAAGCTCCAAACTCTCATGTTTTTTCATGAGAGCCTGAAGCTCTTGCTGCACCTCGCCGACTTGAGCCCCAAGTTTCTCTCGCTCGGTGCGCTCCGGTGCCGTTTTATTTTCGGCCTCGGACAGCGCCTGCTTGAGGGTCCCCACCTCAGTCGTGGCCCCTAAAATAAGCAGTACAATCCTGCTATTTTTTGCAATCACGCCTCTCTATAGGCACATTTTTTGTAAGGTATTTCTTACCTTCTTTCTCCTCGAGTTGCCGCTTGGCAAGGCCGAGCTCTTGCTCGGTCCGCTCGAGGTCCTGCTTTAGGACACCCACCTCCGCAGTCAGTGCGGCGGTGGATAGCAGCGAAGCCTGCATACGCATATTGACTCTTTATTGTTAGACTCCTGCGAAATTTAATAGATCCTCTATTCGGCTTTTCTTTCCGAACGCCAAACAGAGCATCAGGGGCTACTGTCTATGCGGTAATATTTTTACATATTTTTTACTTACCTCGAAGCCTGTTAGGAGGCTAGCACAAGCTTCACTCACTCTTGGCGGACTGAACCTTCTGGATCACCATACTCATAATAGTACGGTGCTCCTCGTCGATGGAGGCGCCTTCAAGCACCTCCAGCAGATTGTCCGGCACCTCCGGTTGGACAGAGGCTGCTGGCTCAGAAGGCTTCCTCCTCTTGGAAGGAGTTTGCCTGCCGCGGTCCGGAATCGTTGAAGATTCCGGCACGGTGTCCGGATCAGAGCCGGACTTGGAGCCCTGGGGGGTCTTGTCCCCTTTACTCCTGCAGTCCGGGAGGTCGCCTTGCGGCTCCTCCAGGACCACCTCCTCCTGCCCCGGAGCTCGTTGCGACGCCACTTCGGCGTCATCCGCAGTGCGGGGGGAGACAACAGGCGGAACTGAGTTCACGTCCGATGAATCCAGGGAGCCGCTCGATGACTCGTTGAGTTCGGCCCGGGGCGGGCTGCATGATTATATCCGACATTAGGGAAAGCTGTGCAACAAAAGGAATATCATGAGTTACTCTGGTATCCGAACACTTACGATTTCGCCAGACGCCTGGCCCTGTCCGGCCACTCCTCTTCGTCCTCGTCGGCGTCGGGGGCGTAGTCCGGCGGAGGGGTCTTCCTCTTCTTGGACCCTTCGGCCTTCCCCCTTGGGGCGGCCTTCCTTTTCTTTCCTCCCTCCGCTGGGGGGAGAGCTTTCTTCTTCCTCCTCCTCGTTTTCACGGGAGGAGGGCGTCTCGGACTCGTCTGATGACGAGTCCGACAACACCACGTTGCGGGTACTCTTTCGAGTCCCCGTGGTCTTCTTCTTCTTGGTCTTCTTTTCCGGCACCACATAAGGCGCCGGAGCCAGCAGCTTCACTAGTAGAGCTGGGGCTGGGTCTTCGGGCAGTGGAGCCGGACAGTTAATCCGTCCGGATACCGCCCGCCAAGCCTGTCAAAGGTAAGGGAGTTTAGATCCCGCATAGAGTTAAACTATGAAAAAAGCTGAACATCCTGTAAAAGGTAAAAATAGCTTACCTCGCTAGCGTGACGCTGCGAGATGTATCCGCGGTCCTCGGAAGCGGATGCGGGAGCCTCGGCACCTTTGATTAGCACCTTCCAGGCGTCTTCATACGTCGTGTCAAAGAGCCTGTTAAGGGTTCGGAGCCGTGCTGGGTCGAACTCCCACAGAGTAGAGTCCCGTTGTTGACACGGGAGGATTCGACGAACGAGCATGACCTGGACTACATTTACAAGCCTGATTGACTTGTTTACCAGAGACTGGATGCATGTCTTCAGTCCGGTCACCTCTTTCTCGTTGCCCCACGATAGGCCCGTCTCTTCCCAGGACATGAGCCGCGTGGGAGGTCCGGATCAGAACTTGGGGGCTGCGATCCATTTCGGCTCGCGTGGCTCGGTGATGTAGAACCACCCGGCTTGCCACCCCTTTAGGGTCTCTACGAAGGAGCCCTCGAACCACAGGACGTTGGCAATCTTGCCCGCCATGGCGCCTCCACACTCTGCCTGGTTGCCGCACACCACCTTGGGCTTGACGTTGAAGGTCTTGAGCCAGAGGCCGAAATGCGGGCGGACGCGGAGGAAAGCCTCGCACACGACGATAAACGCCGAGATGTTGAGGATGAAGTTCGGGGCTAGATCGTGAAAATCCAGGCCATAGTAGAACATGAGCCCCCGGAAAAATGGGTGGAGTGGAAAACCCAGTCCGCGGAGGAAGTGGGGAAGGAATACTACCCTCTCATGGGGCCTTGGGGTGGGGAGAAGCTGCCCCTCCTCGGGAAGCCGGTGCGCGATGTCTTTGGACAAGTATCCGGCCTTCCTTAGCTTTTTGACATGGCCCTGCATGACGGAGGAGACCATCCACTTGCCTCCCGCTCCGGACATTGCTGGAGAAGGTTGAGGTAGGAAGTGCGGGCTTGGGCGCTGGAGCTCGAGTGCGCAGGAGATGGACAGGCAAAGGAGGAAGAAGGCGTAGGTAAAAAGGTGGATCCTTATCCCCTTATATGGGCGGATGCGGTTGTGCGTCCCCGCCAGCCTGGTAAAACTCGCTTGCCTCCCAAGCGCCGTATAAATGGTGCGGTTAGGGTTACCCACGTCCGTATTGATGAGAAACCCGTAAAAAAGGATACACGATCTCTGCTTTGACAAGACGTGCCAAGGAAACTGCCTCGCAAAACATGCTGAGGTGGAAAAGTAAAAACGATTCAAGTAAAGGACTTGGCTGTAGTGTGATGGCGCACTGCAGAATACGTCAGCAGATTTGATTTGTGTTAATATTATTCTCTCTATGGCAATATGTGGAAACTTATTTTGCAGAACCGGACACTACTCTTGGTGTTTACAAATCTTCTATGAAGGACTTGGAGGAGGAACCCGCCTTGCAATGCCGAAGACAATTTGCGTGCCGGACTCGTCGTCATTGAAGCCTGGTTCAGGGGCTACTGAGGGAGTCCTGGATTAGGGGGTGTTCGGGTAGCCGGACTATACCTTCGGCCGGACTCCTAGACTATGAAGATACAAGATTGAAGACTTCGTCCCGTGTCCGGATGGGACTTTCCTTGGCGTGGAAGGCAAGCTTGGCGATGCGGATATTCAAGATCTCCTACCATTGTAACCGACTCTGTGTAACCCTAACCCTATCCGGTGTCTATATAAACCGGAGGGTTGTAGTCCGTAGGCAATCAACTCCATACACAACAATCATACCATAGGCTAGCTTCTAGAGTTTAGCCTCCTTGATCTCGTGGTAGAACTACTCTTGTACTACCCATATCATCAATATTAATCAAGCAGGAGTAGGGTATTACCTCCATCGAGAGGGCCCGAACCTGGGTAAAACAAAGTGTTCCCTGCCTCCTGTTACCATCCGGCCTAGACGCACAGTTCGGGACCCCCTACCCGAGATCCGCTGGTTTTGACACCGACAATGACCCTGCCCCTCAGCCGGAGAATCGCAACCAGGATCTAGACCCCGGATATGAGGAAGATCCGGACATATTTGTGCAGCTTGAGGATGGAATATTCTATCAGATGAGCTACGACAGTACATATGTACCCATTATCGCCGATTACCCCGGCCTCCTTCCTGCTTCACGTGTAAGTAATCCGAAGACACCTTATCCAAAAGAGTTTTCTCATTCCTCCTTACCCACCGCACTGTCCTGTGCTAAGAAGGGGAAGTGTTCGGCGTGCCATGCTGCCCCGAGAGCATCTCCGAAGAGAGCGTCCCCCATACCAGGAAAGCCTTCTAAGAGGAAGGCAAACGAAGATACGGCCGAGCCTTCATCAAAGAGGTATGAATTTGCAAGTATGCACCTTTGCAGTCACATCCAACTGTGACATTTCCCTTTACCCTGTATCAGGAAAAAGGTGTACCGGACTATATCCCAGGGTCCGGCCGGTTATACTTCCCGCAGCCAAGATTCAAATCCTGCCGTGAAGATGGGGTCTGACGCGGGGGTGACGTCAGACTATCCTCCAGCCGAGGACTCGGATGATGTATCCGTCACCAACTCGGAAGTGGACAGCGCCATGAATCATCGGTGCCACAGGGCCGTTTTATGAGACCATGTCTTTTCAAAAGTCATTTAACGCCTTCAGCTCGGCCGATGCATATATCCGAGCTGCTCGAGATGGGCTTAATAGAGCCACAAAACAACATTTAAAAGATGTGCAAGTAAGTTTTCTTTATTTGACTATGATAACCTTATGCCAGTAGCCCCCGAGACTTAAAGTAGTTGAAACAACTGATTTAAGGATCAATGTACAACCAGGTGCTTACGGAGAAGAACACCCTATTAACTTAGTGCCTAAGGGCTGTATAAACGGCACGGTTGGGTTACCCACGCCCGTATTGATGAGGATCCCGCAACAAGGGGACACGATCTCAGCTTTGACAAGACGTGCCAATGGAAATCGCATCTCGAAACACGGGATGGCAGGCAAAACGGTTCGATGTAGTGACTGGGCTTGTAAAAAAGTTGTCAGCGCATTGGACTCGTGGAATATTATATTCTCTCTATGGTTGTGTGTGGTGTTGTGTTACAGGTCCAGACACATTCAAATACGTCCGAAGACTATCTTGGAGTTCGGAGGGAGGAACCCGTCTTGCAATGCCGAAGACAGATCTACGTGCCAGATACATTGTCATTGAAGCTAGGTGTCGGTGTCAAAACCGGAAGATCTCAGGTAGGGGGTCCCGAACTGTGCGTCTAAGGTCGATGGTAATAGGAGACAAGGGACACGGTGTTTACCCAGGTTCGGGCCCTCTCTATGGAGGTAATACCCTGCGTCCTGCTTGATTGATATTGATGAATATGAGTATTACAAGAGTTGATCTACCTCGAGATCATAGTGGCTAAACCCTAGAGGTCAATCTTGTATGGCTATGATAATGAGTATCTTATCCGGACTAAGTCCTCCGGTTTATATAGACACCGAGAGGATCTAGGGTTACATAAGGTCGGTCACAAAGAAAGGAATCTACATATTCGAATCCAAGCTTGTCTTCCACGCCAAGGAGAGTCCCATCCGGACACGGGTGCAGTCTTTGGTCTTCGTATCTTCACAGCCCATCAGTCCGGCCCATGTCTAACAGGCCGGACGCCCGAGGACCCCTTAGTCCAAGACTCCCTCAGTAGCCCCCGGGCCAGGCTTCAATGACGAGGTGTTCGGCGCAGACTATCTTCGGCATTGCAAGGCGAGTTCCTCCTCCAACCTCTTCCAAGTAATGTGTTCGGCTTTCAATTCAATGCCGCACCCCTTGGCTTCTGTGCATTTATGACTTCATCCTCCACGTGTCGGGCGAATGTGGATGGTCAGGGTATTTTTTGCAAATAACACCCTAGCCCTTCAAGAAAGAATGTCTATTTAAAGGGATTAGATCTCAGAACCTTTCGGCATTACACAGAGAAAATCCTCTGATACTGCCAGGCAAAACCATTCCAACATGGCCAACGTTCCCAGCTCCTCTTCTCGTTCCAACCTAGAGAGAGGCGAGTGGGAGAGGTGCTCCGTGCCCCACAGCCAATTGGTGAAGCTGCAAAAGCAGGGATTTCTCCCTCCTGCAAATCTGGTCCCTGTTCGAGCAGGACTGGCCTCCTTCAACGGCAAAACCCAGGCGGAGGATTTCCCCAATCCGTCTGCGGGAGAACGAGTGTGCTTCGTCCCCTATCTGCTGAGGGGCATGGGATTTCCAATTCACCTATTCCTCCGGGGGCTTCTGGAGTACTACGGCCTCCAGCTGCATAATTTTACCCCGGCCTCCATCCTGCACATCACGGGTTATGTCACTTTATGCGAACTATTCCTGGGTTGCGAGGCCCATTTCAATTTGTGGAGAATATCGTTCTGTCTCATCCCTCGTAATCAAGGTGGGTCAATATTTGAAGTGGGAGGAGCCGATGTGTGGCACATCGTCGGGACCGGATACCTGTCCGGCACGCCGAAGAAAGCTCCCGAAGAGTGGCCTTCCGAATGCTTCTACATCGACGACATCGCTCTACCCGACCCCGTCGTCATGGGCTTCCCCGAGTTTTCAAATGCTCCGCTAAAGAAACGCCATAGCTGGCGTCCTCGGAGCCTCGATGAAGAGGATAGTGCAGAGATCAGCCTGCTGCTGGGCAAGATTAAGATGCTTGCCCAATCCGGATTGTCAATAGCCGAGGTGATGGAGATTTCGATAACGCGGGGGGTCCAGCCAATTCAATACAGAGGGCTGCCCATGTGGCATTATAACGGAGAAGATGACGCCTCTCGCTATGGCCGAAAGGGCCTGAAGACTCCTGTCACCCTAGCCAAAATGCTGGCCGAGTTGTATAAAGGGGAGAAGAAGGAGTTCACCCGTCTCCAAATTCGAGACGGATTTTCCATGTATAACCCTCCCAGCTGGGTAAGGTTCAGCTCACCATGTTATTCTTGTACCTGAATCATTCTTGACAGGCAGCATCTTATCTTGCTCTTAACAGGAATGGTGAAAGGCTGTCGAGGGGATCCATGACCCTGCCCCTCAGCCGGAGAATCGCAACCGGGATCTCGACATATTTGTGGAGCTTGAGGATGGAATATTCTATCAGATGAGCTACGACAATACATATGTACGATTATCGCCGATTACCCCGGCCTCCTTCCTGCTTCATGTGTAAGTAATCCGAAGACACCTTATCCAAAAGAGTTTTCTCATTCCTCCTTACCCACCGCACTGTCTAGTGCTTATAAGGGGAAGCATTTGGCGCGCCATGCTACCCCGGGAGCATCTCCGAAGAGAGCGTCCCCCATACCAGGCAACGCCTTCTAAGAGGAAGGCAAACAAAGATACGGCCGAGCCTTCATCAAAGAGGTATGAATTTGCAAGTATGCACCTTTGCAGTCACATCAAACTGTGACCTTTCCATTTACCCTGTATCAGGAAAAAGGTGTGTCGGACTATATACGGGGGTCCGGCCGGTCATACTTCCCGCAGCTAGGATTCAAATCCTGCTGTGAAGACGGGGGCTGACGCGGGGGTGACGTCGGACTGTCCTCCAGCCGAGGACTCGGATGATGTATCCGTCACCAACTCAGAAGTGGAGAGCGCCATGAATCATCGGCGCCGCAGGGCCGTTTTATGAGACCCTGTCTTTTCAGAAGAGTCATTTAACGCCTTCAGCTCGGCCGATACATATATCCAAGCTGCTCGAGATGGGCTTAATAGGGCCACAAAACAACATTTAAAAGAAGTGCAAGTAAGTTTGTTTTGTCTTACTATGATAACCTTATGCCAGTAGCCCCCGAGACTTAAAGTAGTTGAAGCAACTGATTTAAGGATCGATGTACAACCAGGTGCTTATGGAGAAGAACACCCTGTTAACTCAGTGCCCAAGGGCTGTATAAACGGCACGGTTGGGTTACCCACGCCCGTATTGATGAGGATCCCGTAATAAGGGGACACGATCTCTGCTTTGACAAGACGTGCCAATGGAAATTGCATCTCGAAACACGGGATGGCAGGCAAAACGGTTCGATATAGTGACTGGGCAGACGTGACGTCATGTTGTAAAAAAGTTGTCAACGGATTGGACTCATGGAATATTATATTCTCTCTACAGTTGTGTGTGGTGTTGTGTTACAGGTCCGAACACGTTCAAATACGTCCGAAGACTACCTTGGAGTTCGGAGGGAGGAACCCGTCTTGCAATGCCGAAGACAGATCTATGTGTCGGATACGTTGTCATTGAAGCCAGGTGTCGGTGTCAAAACCGGCGGATCTCGGGTAGGGGGTCCTGAACTGTGCGTCTAAGGTCGATGGTAACAGGAGACAAGGGACATGGTGTTTACCCAGGTTCGGGCCCTCTCTACGGAGGTAATACCCTGCATCCTACTTGATTGATATTGATAATATGAGTATTACAAGAGTTCATCTACCTCGAGATCGTAGTGGCTAAACCCAAGAGGTCTAGCTTGTATGGCTATGATAATGAGTATCTTATCTGGACTAAGTCCTCCGGTTTATATAGACACCGGGAGGATCTACGGATACATAAGGTCGGGTACAAAGAAAGGAATCTACATATTCGACGCCAAGCTTGCCTTCCATGCCAAGGAGAGTCCCAACCGGACACGGGTGCAGTCTTCGGTCTTCGTATCTTCACAGCCCATCAGTCCGGTCGTGTCCAACAAGCCGGACGCCCGAGGACCCCTTAGTCTAGAACTCCCTCAGTAGCCCCCTGATACGTATCCGTCGTATCTGTAATTTTTTATTGTTTCATGCCAATATTATACAACTTTCATATACTTTTGGCAACTTTTTATACTATTTTTTGGGACTAACATATTGATCCAGTGCCAAGTGCTAGTTCCTGTTTGTTGCATGTTTTATGTTTCACAGAATATCCATATCAAATGGAATCCAAACGGGATAAAAACGGACGGAGCTTATTTTTGGAATATTTGGAAAATTCCGGAAGAAAAATCCACGCGAGACGGCGCCCGAGGTGGCCACGAGGCAGGGTGGCGCGCCTGCCCCCTGGGCGCGCCCCTGACCCTCGTGGGCCACCCATAAGGCGGTTAATGCCCTTCTTTCACCGCAAGAAAGCTAATATCCGGATAGAGATCGTGTTAAATTTTTAGCCCAATCGGAGTTACGGATCTCTGGGAATATAAGAAACGGCGAAAGGGTTGAATCTGAGAACGCAGAAACAGAGAGAGACAGAGAGACATATCCAATCTCGGAGGGGCTCTCGTCCCTCCCATGCCATGGAGGCCAAGGACCAGAGGGGAAACCCTTCTCCCATCTAGGAGGAGGTCAAGGAAGAAGAAGACGAAGGGGCCCCCTCTCCCCTTCTCTTCCGGTGGTGCCGGAACGCTGCCATGGCCATCATCATCATCACCGCGATCTACACCAACCCCTCCGCCATCTTCACCAACATCCCCATCACCTTCCCCCCTCTATCTACAGCGGTACACTCTCCCGCAACCCGCTGTACCCTCTACTTGAACATGGTGCTTTATGCTTCATATTATTATCCAATGATGTGTTGCCATCCTATGATGTCTGAGTAGATTTTCATTGTCCTATCGGTGGTTGATGAATTGCTATGATTGATTTAATTTGCTTGTGGTTATGTTGCTGTCCTTTGGTGCCCATCATATGATGCACGCGTGGATCACACCATAGGGTTATTTGTATGTTGATAGGACTATGTATTGGAGGTCAAGAGTGACAGAAACTTCAACCTAGCATGGAAATTGATGCATACGGGATTGAAGGGGGGCCAATATATCTTAATGCTATGGTTGGGGTTTACCTTAATGAACGTTACTAGTTATGGATGCTTGCTAATAGTTCCAATCATAAGTGAATAGAATTCCAAGTCAGGGATAACATGCTAGCAGTGGCCTCTCCCACATAAAACTTGCTATCGGTCTAGTAAAGTAGTAAATTGCTTAAGGGGCAATTTCACAACTCCTACCACCACTTTTCCACACTCGCTATATTTACTTTATTGCTTCTTTACTTACAACAGCCCCTACTTTCTATTTAGTTAATCTTTATTACCTTGCAAACCTATCCAACAACACCTACAAAGTACTTCTAGTCTCATACTTGTTCTAGGTAAAGGGAACTTCAAGCGTGTGTAGAGTTGTATCGGTGGTTGATAGAACTTGAGGGAATATTTGTTCTTCCTTTAGCTCCTCGTTGGTTTCGACACTCTTACTTATCGAAAACTGTTGCGATCCCCTATCCCGGGGAGCAATAGCGTGGGGTGAATTGTCTCGTGTGTGCTTGTTTGCTTTATCACTAAGTAATTTTTATCTGCTGTTCTTAGTTGTTTTCTATCTTTAGTTATGGGTAGGAAACACAAAATACCAAAAAAAATTAGTTGTACCTACTAAACCAACGGTTGAAGAACCACTCAAAATCTATCACACTGCTGAAGCTTATTACTAGGATCATCTTTGATCCCTATGTGCTCGTGCTGAAACCCCAACTAGCTTAGTTGAGGGCAAATCTTTAGATGAGCATGCTTGTTATGTGCGACACCGAATATCTGAAAAACGGAAAATTTTACTGGATCAAATTCATCGTTTGCAATGCTATGCTTGGAATTTATGCGAAATATATGATATTAGTTGTTGTTCTGAAAACCCTAAGAAACACCTTCCCTATCAATGCGAGTTTAGTGATAATGGAATCGTATCTTCTTATGCTAAGGATGTTTATAGTTACTATGATGTTCAATAAATTGAAGAATTTGTTGCTTTTAAGGGTGCTTATGAAATTGCTTCTTTGATTGAAACATATGATGCTACTCTTTACAAATCTGAAATTTTTGCCATACTTAAATATTGCTATGATAATTATGATTCTAATGCCTATGTTGAACCATATATTGAGGACTACCCTGCCGTCCAAGAAGAGACTAATATTTTGCAGGAGTCTCTGGAAGAAGAAATTGATGAAACTGTGAGCTCATTGGATGAAAAAGATGAGGAGGAGAGCGAAGAACAAAAGGAGGAAGAGCGGATTAGCTACCCGTGCCCACATTCTAATGAGACTAACTCTTCAACTCATACATTGTTTAATTTCCCTTCGTGCTTACCGAAGGATGATTGCTATGCTCCCGTTGATTCTTTTGAAATATCCCTTTTTGATGATACTTTCTATGCTTGTGGCCAAGATGCCAATATGAATTATGCTTATGGAGATGAACTTGCTATAGTTCCTTATGTTAAACATGAAATTGTTGCTATTGCACCCACGCATGATAGTCCTATTATCTTTTTGAATTCTCCCAACTAACACTATATCAGTGAAGTTTACCCTTATTAAGGATTATATTGATGGGTTGCGTTTTACTATTACACATGATGATTTTGATAGATATAATATGCATGTGCTTGCTGCTCCTACTTGCAATTATTATGAGAGAGGAACTATATCTCCACCTCTCTATGTTTCCCACATGATAAAATTGCAAGAAACTATTTATACTATGCATTGGCCTTTACTTTGTGTGCATGAATTGTTCTTTTATGACATGCCGATGCATAGGAAGATAGTTAGACTTCGTTGTTGCATGATATATGTTACTTTGTGCTCACTACTAAATTATAAATTATTGTTAATTCAAAATGGCTTTGATACCTTGGGATCCGGGTGGATTCACTACTTGAGCACTATATGCTTAACTTAATGGCTTTAAAGAAAGTGCTGCCAGGGAGACATCCCAGAAGTTTTAGGGAGTCATTTATTTCTGTTGAGTACTTTCATATAGTTTAAAAACAACAAAAATAAAGAGGGGAACCCAAAACTTTTTCAAAAAGGAAAGTGAAAGTGAGAAAGGCAAGTATTGTTGAAGTGGGAGAGCTCCTTGAACTTTGTTCATGCTCACGGCAACTTTGTGAATCTTGATTACAGAAAATTTTCAATAAAAATAATTATCCCCTTGTAAAATTCCATTGTATTATAAAAATAATGTGCCAAGGTTTGGCTTTAGGATGTTTACTTTGCTTGTTGGTTTGTACGGTGCAGGACAGAAATTTTGGCTATAGTGCACGATTTTACATTTTTAGCTGGAACGTCAAATGGTTCTGATTCTTCTTGCACTGTCTTTATATACAATTTTTTTTATTTTTCCTAATTTTGGCAGAATTTTTCAAGTATCAGAACTATGGTGAATGTTCAGATTATTACAGACTGTTCTGTTTTAGATAGATTCTGTTTTTGATGCATAGTTTGCTCGTTTTGATGAAACTATCAATTCATATCTGTGGATTAAGCCATGAAAAGGTTATATTACAGTATACACAATGAAAAAACAAAATATGAATTGGTTTGCAACAGTACTTAGAGTAGTGATCTGCTTTATTATACTAACATATCTTACAGAGTTTTCTGTTGAAGTTTTGTGTGGATGAAGTGTTTGATGATCGAGAAGGTCTCGATGTGAGAAGAAGGAAGAGAGACAAGAGCTCAAGCTTGGGGATGCCCAAGGCACCCCAAGTAAATATTCAAGGAGACTCAAGCGTATAAGCTTGGGGATGCCCCGGAAGGCATCCCCTCTTTCTTCAACAAGTATCGGTATGTTTTCGGATTCGTTTCGTTCATGCGATATGTGCAATCTTGGAGCGTCTTTTGCAATTAGTTTTCATTTTTCTTTTATGCACCATGCTGGTATGATATATTCCTTGGTTGATTTATAGAATGCTCTTTGCACTTCACTTATATCTTTTGAGTATGGCTTTATAGAATGCTTCATGTGCTTCACTTATATCATTTGAAGTTTGGATTGCGTGTTTCTCTTTACATAGAAAACCGCCATTTGTAGAATGCTCTTTTGCTTCACTTATATTTGTTAGAGCGTGGGCACATATTTTGTAGAAAGAATTAAACTCTCTTGCTTCACTTATATCTATTTAGAGAGATGATATGAATTGTTCATTCACATGGTTAGGCATAAAATCCTACATAAAACTTGTAGATCACTGAATATGATATGTTTGATTCCTTGCAATAGTTTTGCGATATAAAGATGGTGATATTAGAGTCATGCTAGTGGGTAGTTGTGGATTAGTAGAAATACTTGTGTTGAGTTTTGTGATTCCCGTAGCATGCACGTATGGTGAGCCGTTATGTGATGAAGTCAGAGCATGATTTATTTATTGTTTGTCTTCCTTATGAGTGGCGGTCGGGGACGAGAGATGGTCTTTTCCTACCAATCTATCCCCCTAGGAGCATGCACGTTGTACTTTGTTTCAATAACTAACAGATTTTTGCAATAAGTATGTGAGTTCTTTATGTCTAATGTTGAGTTCATGGATTATACGCACTCTCACCCTTCCACCATTGCTAGCCTCTCTAGTACCGCGCAACTTTCGCCTGTACCATAAACCCACCATATACCTTCCTCAAAACAGCCACCATACCTACCTATTATGGCATTTCCATAGCCATTCCGAGATACATTGCCATGCAACTTCCATCATCATCATATACATGACTTGAGCATTCATTGTCATATTGCTTTGCATGATCGTAAGATAGCTAGCATGATGTTTTCATGGCTTGTCCGTTTTTTGATGTCATTGCTACGCTAGATCATTGCACATCCAGGTACACCGCCGGAGGCATCCATATAGAGTCATACTTTGTTCTAGACATTGATTTGTAATATTGAGTTATAAGTAAATAAAAGTGTGATGATCATCATTATTAGAGCATTGCCCCAGTGAGGAAAGGATGATGGAGACTATGATTCCCCCATAAGTCGGGATGAGACTCCGGACTTTACAAAAAAATAAAAGAGGCCAAAGAAGCCCAAATAAAAAAAGAGGCCAAAGAAGCCCACCAAAAAATAAAAAAATAAAAAAACAAAAAAGAGAGAGAGAAAAAAAGATAGAAGGGGCAATGTTACTATCCTTTTACCACACTTGTGCTTCAGAGTAGCACCATGTTCTTCATATAGAGAGTCTCTTGAGTTATCACTTTCATATGCTAGTGGGAATTTTCATTATAGAACTTGGCTTCTATATTCCGATGATGGGCTTCCTCAAATGCCCGAGGTCTTCATGAGCAAGCAAGTTGGATGCACACCCACTTAGTTTCAGTTGGAGCTTTCATACACTTATAGCTCTAGTGCATCTGTTGCATGGCAATCCCTACTCACTCACATAGCCCGTTGATACGCCTAGTTGATGTGAGACTATCTTCTCCTTTTTGTCTTCTCCACAACCACCATTCTATTCCACCTATAGTGCTATGTCCATGGCTCACGCTCATGTATTGCGTGAAAGTTGAAAAGGTTTGAGAGCGTTAAAAGTATGAAACAATTGCTTGGCTTGTCATCGGGGTTGTGCATGATGTGAATATTTTGTGTGGTGAAGATGGAGCATAGCCAGACTATATGATTTTGTAGGGATAACTTTCTTTGGCCTTGTTATTTTGAAAAGACACGATTGCTTTATTAGTGGGCTTGAAGTATTATTGTTTTTATGTCAAATGATAGACTATTGCATTGAATCACTCGTATCTTAATATTCATGCCATGATTAGATATGTGATCAAGATTATGCTAGGTAGCATTCCACATCAAAAATTATCCTTTTAGCATTTACCTACTCGAGGACGAGCATGAATTAAGCTTGGGGATGCTGATACGTCTCCGTCGTATCTATATTTTTTTATTGTTCCATGCCAATATTATACAACTTTCATATACTTTTGGCAACTTTTTATACTATTTTTTGGGACTAACATATTGATCCAGTGCCCAGTGCCAGTTCATGTTTGTTGCATGTTTTATGTTTCGCAGAATATCCATATCAAATGGAATCCAAATGGGATAAAAACGGCGGAGCTTATTTTTGGAATATTTGGAATATTCCGGAAGAAAAATCCACGCGAGACGGTGCCCGAGGTGGCCACGAGGCAGGGGCGTGCATGCCCCCTGCGCGCGCCCCTGAACCTCGTGGGCCACCCATAAGGCCGTTGATGCCCTTCTTTCGCCGCAAGAAAGCTAATATCCTGATAGAGATCGTGTTAAAATTTCAGCCCATTCGGAGTTACGGATCTCCGGGAATATAAGAAACGGTGAAAGGGTAGAATCTGAGAACGTAGAAACAGAGAGAGACAGAGAGACAGATCAAATCTCGGAGGGGCTCTCGCCGCTCCCATGCCATGGAGGCCAAGGACCAGAGGGGAAACCCTTCTCCCATCTATGGAGGAGGTCAAGGAAGAAGAAGACGAAGGGGCCCCCTCTCCCCTTCTATTTCGGTGGTGCCGGAACGCTGCCGCGGCCATCATCATCATCACCGCGATCTACACCAACACCTCTGCCATCTTCACCAACATCTCCATCACCTTCCCCCTCTATCTACAGCGGTCCACTCTCCCGCAACCCGCTGTACCCTCTACTTGAACATGGTGCTTTATACTTCATATTATTATCCAATGATGTGTTGCCATCCTATGATGTCTGAGTAGATTTTCGTTGTCCTATCGGTGGTTGATGAATTGCTATGATTGATTTAATTTTCTTGTGGTTATGTTGCTGTCCTTTCGTGCCCATCATATGATGCGCGCATGGATCACACCATAGGATTAGTTGTATGTCGATAGGACTACGTATTCGAGGGCAAGAGTGATAGAAACTTCAACCTAGCATAGAAATTGATGCATACGGGATTGAAGGGGGACCAACATATCTTAATGCTATGGTTGGGTTTTACCTTAATGAACGTTAGTAGTTGCGGATGCTTGCTAATAGTTCAAATCATAAGTGAATAGAATTCCAAGTCAGGGATAACATGCTAGCAGTGGCCTCTCCAACATAAAACTTGCTATCGGTCTAGTAAAGTAGTAAATTGCTTAAGGGGCAATTTCGCAACTCCTACCACCACTTTTCCACACTCGCTATATTTACTTTATTGCTTCTTTACTTACAACAGCCCCTAATTTCTATTTACATAATCTTTATTACCTTGCAAACCTATCCAACAACACCTACGAAGTACTTCTAGTTTCATACTTGTTCTAGGTAAAGCGAACGTCAAGCGTGCGTAGAGTTGTATCGGTGGTCGATAGAACTTGAGGGAATATTTGTTCTGCCTTTAGCTCCTCATTGGGTTCGACACTCTTACTTATCGAAAACTGTTGCGATCCCCTATACTTGTGGGTTATCACCCCCGAACCAGGCTTCAATGACGAGGTGTTCGGCGCTGACTGTCTTCGGCATTGCAAGGTGGGTTCCTCCTCCAACGTCTTCCAAGTAATGTGTTCGGATTTGTAACGCCCTCGATGCGGCTATATCTCCTACGTGTCGAAGCACGACTTAGAGGCATAACCGCATTGAAAGCAATGTCGCCAGTAAGGTAATCTTCACAACAACCCATGTAAATAGATAATAGGGGAAAAGGTACATAGTTGGCTTACACTCGCCACATCACACAAATACATGAATAACATTACAATCATCCAATACACTCATGGTCCGACTATGGTACGAAAATAAAAGATCAACCCCAACATGCGACACGGTCCCCGATCGCCCCAACTGGGCACCACTACTGATCATCAGGGAAAGATACATAGTAACGGCGAGAGTCTTCGTCGAACTCCCACTTGAGCTCAAGCGCATCGTCTGGAACGGTATCATCGGTCCCTGCATCTGGTTTTGGAAGTAAACTGTGAGTCACGGGGACTCAGCAATCTCGCACCCTCGCGATCAAGACTATTTAAGCTTATAGGTAAGGCAAGGTAATATGTGGAGCTGCAGCAAGCGACTAGCATATATGGTGGCTAACCTGTTCGCAAAAGAGAGCGAGAAGAGAAGGCAAAGCACGAACGAAGAACTATGATCAAGAAGTGATCCTAGAACAACCTACATCAAACATTACTCCAACACCGTGTTCACTTCCCGGACTCTGCCGAGAAGAGACCATCACGGTTACACACGCGGTTGATTCATTTTAATTAAGTTAAGTTTCATGTTATCTACAACCGGACATTAACAAATTCCCATCTACCCATAACCGCGGGCACGGCTTTCGAAAGTTCAAATCCCTGTAGGGGAGTCCCAACTTAGCCCATCACAAGCTCTCACGGTCAACGAAGGATATTCCTTCTCCCGAGACATTCCAATCAGACTCGGCATCCCAGTTCTACAAGACATCCTCGACAATGGTAAAACAAGTCCAGCAACATCGCCCGAATGTGCCGACAAATCCTGATAGGAGCTGCACATATCTCGTTCTTAGGGCACACTCAGATTGTTCCGGTAGGCCAGCCCAGAGTTGCCCCTGGTGGCCACCGGCGGCTGACGAGGTGGACCAACACTCAGAGGAGCACTGGCCCGGGGGGGTTTAAATAAAGATGACCGTCGGGCTCCGGAAACCCAAGGGAAAAAGAGGCTAGGTGGCAAATGGTAAAACCAAGGTTGGGCATTGCTGGAGGAGTTTTATTCAAGGCGAACTGTCAAGGGGTTCCCATTATCACCCAACCGCGTAAGGAACGCAAAATCCGGGAACATAACACCGATATGACGGAAACTAGGGCGGCAAGAGTGGAACAAAACACTAGGCAAAAGGCCGAGCCTTCCACCCTTTACCAAGTATATAGGTTCATTAAGATAACAAGATAATATGGTGATATCCCAACAATAAACAATGTTCCAACAAGGAACGATCTCCAATCCTCACCTGCAACTAGCAACGCTATAAGAGGGGCTGAGTAAAGCGGTAACATAGTCAATCAACGGTTTGCTAGGACATGGTGGGTTAGAGGTTTGACATGGCAATTTGGGAGGCATGATAAGCAAGTGGTAGGCATCGTAGCATAGGCATAGCAAAAGAGCGAGCATCTAGCAAGCAAAGATAGAAGTGATTTTGAGGGTATGATCATCTTGCCTACAATGTTGTCAGAGTTGACTTGATCCTCGTAAGCAAACTCAATGGGCTCCTCATTAGCGAACTCGTCTCCCGGCTCTACCCAAACAAGACAAACAAGCAAAAGGAACATAATCAACCACGTGCAATGCTCAAACAAACATGGTATGCTATGCGGGATGCGGTATGGGATGCATATGCAAGATTTGACAAGGAATGATTGAACCTGGCCTCAACATGGAAATCCAAGAGTGCCACTTGAAAGGTGAGGTGATTTCGGTTGAAATCGATATAAAGATCACCGGAATCAGATGCACGGTTTGGAAATGGCAAGCAAAACAAATATGGCACCGGTCTGCGATAATCAGCAAGTAGCCATCTAAATGCATCAAGATAATTATTCTACAGCACTCAAACATGACAACAAAATACATGGAAGGTATCCACTCATGATTCTTGACAAAAGATGAACACTGAGCTACGGCTAATTCATCCACTAATAGGTTCAAACAAGCATGGCAAAAGTGCAAATGATAACAGGTTTTCAGACTTGGTGAAATTAACACAAGTCTGGAATTTAACATCAGGTAGCACACTTTAGAGCATAAAAACTACATGCTACAGGAACTTAACATGGCAAAGCAAAGCATGGCATGGAGCTACTCAAAGCACTTAACAAAAGTCCCTTAGTGACCTTGAGCCAAAAGGGATCAGAAAATACAATTGCAAGCATGTGAACATGGCAAAAACATAATCAGATTACAGACTTAGAGAAAAACTGGAGCATGCAAAACAGTTAACGAGTAGGCATGTTCACGAGCTCGATGCACTCACTACAGAGCATGGCATGACAAACTAATCATACACCCATCAAGAATACATGGCATAGAAGATAGACATGGCAAGAACAACAACATAGCATGCACGGATCACTAGCAACATCCTCAGCAAAATCGCTATCAGATCAAGGACTTCGTGAAATTCTAAGTCCATGAAATCAGCATTACCGATTGCACTACTTTGCAAGCTTGTGCTAGTCACCACACATATCACAAAAATACATGGTAAGCACCTCTGTAAAGATGGCATGGCATATAAATAAACTCATGTAGAGCTCAGGAGCATATCATGCGCACATTAATCATGGCAAAAATGACAAATAGCTATTAGATGAAACAGATCTGACAATTATATCACACAGCCCTCTTCCAACAGCATTTCGGTCATCAAGATGAGCTCAAATGAAAATGATGCAATGATATGAAATGATGTACTCGCTGAGACGAACATTTTGATATGCTACACACGCAAATAGGAGCTACGGATGTAGAGTTACGACATGCCAAAGTTTGCAAATAAATTAGGGTTTCGAGAGGACAGTCAACCGGATCTGGCGGTTACTGTAGCTGGATCGGGACCTCGCCGGAACAATGGTTCGCCATTGCCAGAGATCAACGGAGAGGTGGCCGGAGGTGCTGCCGGAGTCGAGCGAGGCCGGAGATGGTGAGGAGGGGCGGCGCCGGCGTTGAGCTCCTCCATGGGCGCGCGGGCTCGCAGGGGTCCAGCGACCGGATCGGGCGGCGCAAGCGCAGGGCGGTGGGCGAGCTCGCCGGCGAGCAGGTGGCGGAGCGCGGTGCTCCAGCAGATCGGGGCGGCGCGGAGGAAGAAGAAGGCAGCGCGCGTGGGGCAGCTCGGGCCCGGTCGGGCGACGGGAGGGCTCGGCCTGGGCCTCGCGGGCCGGCGGGGCTGAGGCGGTGATGTGGGCACGGGCAGCGGCCAATGACATGATGCCACATGGCGGCGGTGGCGGGATATTTCGTCCAGCGGCAGGCGGACACGTCCGGCCGCGCGGAGGGGAGAGGGATCTAGGGTTTGATCCGAAATTTCGGGGGAGATGCCTATTTATAGGTAGAGGGAGCTAGGAGACTCCAAATGGAGTGCGGTTTTCAGCCACGCGATCGTGATCGAACGCTCTAGATGATGGAGAGGGTTTAGGTGGGTTTTGGGCCAAATTGGAAGGGTGTTGGGCTGCGACACAAACGAGGCCTTCTCGGTCCCTCGGCTAACCATTGGAGTATCAAACGAAGTCCAAATGCTACGAAACTTGACAGGCGGTCTACCGGTAGTAAACCAAGGCCGCATGGAAAGTCTCGGTCTGATCCAGAAATGTTTAACCCCCACACATGAAAAGAGGTAGAGAGGGGCACCGGAGGAGATAGGAGCGCCGGAATGCAAAACGGACAACGGGGAAAAAGCTCGGGTGCATGAGACGAACACATATGCAAATGCAATGCACATGATGACATGATATGAGATGCATGACAAAGGCAACAACACACGGAAACAAAAACCCGAACCCGAGGAAATAAAATAACTTAGTGCCGGAAACGGCAAGAGTTGGGACACATATAAGGTAAATTACATCCGGGGTGTTACAACACTCCACCACTACGAAAGGATCTCATCCCGAGATCTAGGACAGGAAAAACGCCGGGTACTCAGAACGGAGGTGATCCTCGCGTTCCCAGGTGGCTTCACGGTCGGAATGGTGTGACCACTTGACTTTGAGGAATTTGATTGACTTATTGGGAGTCTTGCGTTCAGTCTCTTCAAGAATAGCAACTGGGTGCTCACGATAAGAAAGGTCTTCTTGGAGATCAATGTCTTCGAAGTTGATGGTGCGGTCAGGGGTCTTGAAGCACTTGCGGAGCTGAGAGACATGCAACACGTTGTGCACATTTGCAAAGTTTGAAGGAAGCTCGAGTTCATAGGCGAGATCGCCTCTCTTGCTGACGATCTTGAAAGGACCCACGTATCTAGGGGCAATCTTCCCTTTGATACCGAAGCGACGAGTACCTTTCATTGGAGAGACGCGGAGGTAAACATGGTCTCCGATCTCAAAAGCCAAATCACGATGCTTACTATCATAGTAGCTCTTCTGACGCGATTGCGCTTCTTTGAGGTTATCACGAATGACTTTGCACATTTGCTCTGCCTCTGTGATCAAGTCATTTCCGAGAAGTTGACGTTCACCCGTCTCTGACCAGTTAAGAGGGGTACGGCACTTCCTGCCATAGAGAATTTCAAATGGGGCCTTGCCCGAACTTGCTTGAAAACTGTTGTTGTAGGAGAACTCGGCATATGGAAGACAATCTTCCCACTTCATACCGAAAGAGATAACGCAAGCCCTGAGCATATCTTCGAGAATCTGATTGACACGCTTGACTTGGCCGCTAGTTTGAGGATGGAAAGCTATGCTGAAACGGATGTTGGTGCCCATGGCCTTCTGAAAAGAATCCCAAAACTTGGAGGCAAAGATGCTACCACGGTCTGAAGAGATCAACTGTGGAATGCCGTGCAGAGAGACAATCCGAGAGGTATAAAGCTCCGCCAATTGAGCTGTAGTGATAGACTCTTTGATAGGCAAGAAATGAGCCACTTTAGTGAGTTTGTCGATGACAACGAATATAGCATCATTGCCACGCTTGGACTTTGGAAACCCAGTCACGAAGTCCATCTCAATGTGGTCAAACTTCCATTCTGGAATGGCAAGAGGTTGGAGGAGACCCGCTGGTCGTTGGTGTTCTGCCTTCACTCTTCTGCAGACATCACATTCATTCACGAACTGAGCAATCTCGTGCTTCATTCGAGTCCACCAATAAGCCTGCTTGAGGTCCTGGTACATCTTCATACTCCCAGGGTGGATGGAGAGGAGTGAATTGTGAGACTCGTTCATAATGACTTTACGAAGGTCACCTTTAGCACAACAATGCGATCCTCGAAGAAGAGAGTATCCTTGTCATCAAGGCGATAGCACTTGTACTTGGGTTGACTCTTGGCAATCCCAATCTTCACCTTCTTCACCATCGCATCAAGAAGTTGAGCCTCGCGAATCTGATCTTCCAAAGTAGGAGAGACTTGAAGGTTGGCGAGGAACCCTTGAGGAACAACTTGCAGATTGAGTTTGCGGAAAGCTTCACAAAGCTCGGGTTGGTAAGGCTTGAGAATCAGACTATTGCAGTAAGCCTTCCTGCTCAATGCGTCAGCAATCACATTGGCCTTGCCTGGAGTATATTTGATACTCGGATTATACTCTTGAATCATTTCGACCCAACGAGTCTGCCTGAGGTTGAGATTAGGCTGAGTGAAGATGTACTTGAGACTCTTGTGGTCAGTGAAGATGTCCACTTTTCTTCCCAATAAGACATGTCTCCAAGTCAAAAGAGCATGCACAACTGCCACCAACTCGAGGTCATGAGTGGGGTAGTTCTTCTCATTGGGCTTCAACTGGCGAGAGGTATAAGCCACAACTTTCTTCTCTTGCATCAACATTGCACCAAGGCCTTGAAGAGAGGCATCGCAGAAGACCTCGAACGGTTTGGATTCATCAGGAGGAGTCAGAACTGGAGTAGTGACTAATTTCTCTTTCAAAGTGTTGAAAGCGATGTCACACTCAGGAGACCAAACATACTTGACGTGTTTCTGGAGAAGGTTTGAAAGAGGCTTCGCGATCTTTGAAAAGTTCTCAACGAACCTTCGACAGTAGCTTGCGAGACCAAGGAAGCTACGGAGTTGCTTCACGTTCTGAGGTGGTTCCCAATTCACAATTGCACACACCTTCTAAGGATTCACCGCTATGCCCTTGGCAGAGATGATATGCCCAAGGTAGAGAACCTCATCGAGCCAAAACTCGCACTTTGAGAACTTGGCGTAGAACTGATGTTCTCTGAGCTTATCGAGCACCAAACGCAAGTGCTTGGCATGATCTTCCTTGTTCTTCGAAAAGACCAGAATGTCATCGAGATAGACCAAGACAAAGTCATTTGTGTAGGCGTTGAAGATGAAGTTCATCATGCGAGAGAAAGTCGGCGGAGCGTTGACGAGGCCAAAAGACATGACAGTGTATTCATATGAACCATAGCTTGTTCTGAAAGCCGTCTTGGGAATATCTTGCTTACGAATTCGAATCTGGTGATAGCCCATACGGATATCAAGCTTGGAGAATACTTGAGCACCTTTGAGTTGTTCAAAAAGCTCGTTGATGTTGGGAAGTGGGTACTTGTTCTTATAGTCTTCTTGTTCAATGGACGGTAGTCAACACAAAGTCGGTCCGTTCCATCCTTCTTCTTCACAAAAAGAACTCCACAACCCCATGGAGAAGAACTAGGTCGGATGAGACCCATTCGCTCTTGAATATCGAGTTGCTTCTTCAGCTCTTTCAACTCTTCAGGTCCAAGCTTGTAAGGACGTTTGCAAACAGGTTCCGTGCCAGGCTCAAGATCGATGACAAATTCAACTGGCCGGTGCGGAGGCATTCCTGGAAGCTCTTCTGGAAAGACGTCTTGATATTCGCAGACGACTGGAATTTGAGAGATGGCATCTAGTTCACCCTTCTCATTGAGAGAAAACAGACGGATGGTATTATCCCGAGCGGCAAAGACAATTACATCCTGAGACGAATGAGTCAATTGAATCTGCCTGGCAGCACAATCAAGCTGAGCCTTATGCTTAGAAAGCCAGTCCATTCCAAGAATAAGATCAATATCCGAGTTACCAAGGACCATTGGAGAAGCCAGAAACTTGAAATCACCCATCATGATAGAAACATCCGGAATCTCGTAGTTTGCGAGCAAACTTTTACCCGGTGAGACAACTGCTAACGGTTTATGCAAAACTTGAGCAGACAAATCATGCTTAGATGCAAAAGGTCTCGATATGAAACAATGCAATGCACCAGTGTCAAAAAGTACTTTTGCAGGAACATCGTTAACAGGAAGGTTACCCATGATGACATCTGACGAGTCCTCTGCCTGAGTTGCATTCATCAAGTTGACCTTGGCGTACTTGGGGTTATGCTTGACCACAGTTGTACTTGCCGATCTCACAGGAGGAGGAGGAGGGAGACGCCTCTGATTGAAGCATTTGTTGGCATAGTGACCCTTCTTTTGGCACTTGTTGCACGTGATCTCTGAAAGCGGACGGTGATACGGAGCACTCGATCTTGGAGCTTGAGACGAAGTCTTGTTCTGAAAGCCAGGGTTGGGCGGGTGGGAAGATCCACTGCCACCTTTTCTCTTCTGCTGATAAGGCTGACAGAACGGAGGAGGAGGAAGCCAATACTTCTGATGCTTAGCCACTTGAGTTGAGGAAGAAGGAGTAGCATCTCTGACTCGCTTCTTGGAAGCATCGCACTTCAGTTGAGCAGTCTCTTGCTTCATTGCCATGCTGTAAAACTCATCGTACCTCTTGGGCTCAAAGAGAACGAGAGCTAGCTAGATTTCTTCTCTGAGACCACCCCTGAACTGATATATCATGCTCTTCTCGTCAGGGACGTCCTACTTAGCAAAACGGGCGAGCTTCTGAAATATCTTGTTGTACTCGTAGACAGACATAGAGCCTTGCTTCAGGTTGTGGAATTCGTCACGCTTGCTTTCAACCACGCTCTGAGGAATATGATGAGCTTTGAAGTCTTGACGGAATTCATCCCAGGTAATCACACGGCCTCCTCTGGAATCTTCGTACTGTTGAAACCATTTTGCAGCTTGGTCTTTGAGTTGGAAGGAAGCGAACTTGACAAAGTCCTCAGGCCTGACGTTACTGCACTCGAAATGCTTGCATATGTCCACGAGCCAATCATCAGCGTCTGTTTCCTCAACGCAATTGCTGAAGGTCTTTGGCTAGTTAGCAAGGAACTGGTTGAGTGTAGCAAAGTGGTTCTGATTGTTGCCCTGGCCCTGGTTCCCTTGGTTGCGCTCTTGAAGAAGTTGCATGATCAGTTGCGTGTTTGCATTAGTAGCGGCCATCACAGCTTGCCATGCCTCGGGAGGTGGAGGTGGTGGTGGCGGATCAGGATTTAGAGTCGTGCGCATTGGAGGAGCCATCCTGAAGAGGTTGACATCCATTAGCACATTGACAGACAAATATTGAAGATGAATCAAACGGGTTGAAATTGCAATATGTAGTCTTCACATCCGAACAAAATGAACGAATGCATTCCAATTGAAAGTGTCACATATCGATAAATTGAGAAGCCACTTAGAATTTAGGTAGAAGAATAAAACCAACAAGGTACTTGAAAGGTGAGGTGATTTCGGTTGAAATCAATATAAAGATCACCAGAATCGGATGCATGGTTTGGAAATGGCAAGCAAAACAAATATGGCACCGGTCTGCGATAATCAGCTAGTAGCCATGTAAATGCATCAAGATAATTATTCTACAGCACTCAAACATGACAACAAAATACATGGAAGGTATCCACTCATGATTCTTGACAAAAGATGAACACTGAGCTACGGATAATTCATCCACTAATAGGTTCAAACAAGCATGGCAAAAGTGCAAATGATAACAGGTTTTCAGACTTGGTGAAATTAACACAAGTCTGGAATTTAACATCAGGTAGCACACTTTAGAGCATAAAAACTACATGCTACAGGAACTTAACATGGCAAAGCAAAGCATGGCATGGAGCTACTCAAAGCACTTAACAAAAGTCCCTTAGTGACCTTGAGCCAAAAGGGATCAGAAAATACAATTGCAAGCATGTGAACATGGCAAAAACATAATTAGATTACAGACTTAGAGAAAAACTGGAGCATGCAAAACAGTTAACGAGTAGGCATGTTCACGAGCTCGATGCACTCACTACAGAGCATGGCATGACAAACTAATCATACACCCATCAAGAATACATGGCATAGAAGATAGACATGGCAAGAACAACAACATAGCATGCACGGATCACTAGCAACATCCTCAGCAAAATCGCTAACAAGTCAACAATCTGCCAGGATTCACGAAATAGCAAAAGTAGAGCTCGATTGACTCAAGCTAGGGTGCTCCATAAATTCAAACAAAGACATTTATGGATAGAGCACCATAATGTTAACAAAACATCCTTACTGATCATCCTCAAAAGAGGCACGGATCACTAGGAAACAACATGAACATATGACATAATGACAAAATCAGATCAAGGACTTAGTGAAATTCTAAGTCCCTGAAATCAGCATTACCGATTGCACTACTTTGCAAGCTTGTGCTAGTCACCACACATATCACAAAAATACATGGTAAGAACCTCTGTAAAGATGGCATGGCATATAACAATACTCATGTAGATCTCAGGAGCATATCATGCACATATTAATCATGGCAAAAATGACAAATAGCTATTAGATAAAATAGATCTGACAATTATATCACATAGCCCTCTTCCAACAGCATTTCGGGTATCAAGATGAGCTCAAATGAAAATGATGCAATGAGATAAAATGATGTAATCTCTGAGGCAAACATTTTGATATGCTACACGCTCAAATTGGAGCTAGGGATGCGGAGTTACGACAAGCCAAAGTTTGCAAATAAATTAGGGTTTCGGGAGGAAAGTCAATCGGATCTGGATCGGATCTGGCGGTTACTGTAGCTGGATCCGAACCTCGCCGGAACAGTGGTTCGCCGTAGTCGGAGATCAACGGAGAGGCGGCCGGAGGTGCTGCCAGATTCGAGGGAGGCCGGAGATGGTGAGGAGGGGCGGCGCCGGCGTTGAGCTCCTCCACGGGCGCGCGGGCTCGCAGGGGTCCAGCGACCGGCTCGGGCGGCGCAAGCGCAGGGCGGTGGGTGAGCTCGCCGGCGAGCAGGTGACGGAGCGCGGCGCTCCGGCGGATGGGGGCGGCGCGGAGGAAGAAGAAGGCGGCGCGCGCGGGGCAGCTCGGGCCCGGTCGGGCGACGGGAGGGCCCGGCCTGGGCCTCGCGGGCCGGCGGGGCTGAGGCGGTGATATGGGCATGGGCAGCGGCCAATGGCGTGATGCCACGTGGCGGCGGCGGCAGGATTTTTCGTCCGGCGGCAGGCGGACATGTCCGGCCGCGCGGAGGGGAGAGGGATCTAGGGTTTGATCCAAAATTTCGGGGGAGATGCCTATTTATAGGTAGAGGGAGCTAGGAGACTCCAAATGGAGTGCGGTTTTCGGCCACGCGATCGTGATCGAACGCTATAGATGATGGAGAGGGTTTCGGTGGGTTTTGGGCCAAATTGGAAGGGTGTTGGGCTGCGACACAAACGAGGCCTTCTCAGTCCCTCGGCTAACCGTTGGAGTATCAAACGAAGTCCAAATGATACGAAACTTGACAGGCGGTCTACCGGTAGTAAACCAAGGCCGCATGGCAAGTCTCGGTCCAATCCGGAAATGTTTAACCCCCACACATGAAAAGAGGTAGAGAGGGGCACCGGAGGAGATAGGAGCACCGGAATGCAAAACGGACAACGGGGAAAAAGCTCGGGTGCATGAGACAAACACGTATGCAAATGCAATGCACATGATGACATGATATGAGATGCATGACAAAGGCAACAAAACACAGAGACAAAAACCCGAACCCGAGGAAATAAAATAACTTAGTGCCAGAAACGGCAAGAGTTGGGATACATATAAGGTAAATTACATCCGGGGTGTTACATGCTTTCAATTCAATGCCGCACCCCTCAGCTTCTGTGCATTTATGACTTCATCCTCCATGTGTCGGGCGAATGTGGATGGTCAGGGTATTTTTTACAAATAACACCCTAGCCTGCAAGAAAGAATGTCTATTTAAAGAGATTGGATCTTAGATCCTTTCGGCATTACGCGGAGAAAATCCTCAGATTCTACCAGGAGAAACCATTCCAACATGGCCAACATTCCCAACTCCTCTTCCCGTTCCAACCTAGAGAGAGGCGAGTGGGAGAGGTGCTCCATGCCCCACAGCCAATTGGTGAAGCTGCAAACCCAGGGACTTCTTCCTCCTACAGATCTGGTCCCTGTTCGAGCAGGACTGGCCTCCTTCAATGGCAAAACCCATGCGGAGGATTTCCCCAATCCGTCTGCGGGAGAACGAGTGTGCTTCATCCCCTATCTGCTGAGGGGCGTGGGATTTCCAATTCACCCATTCCTCCGAGGGCTTCTAGAGTACTACGACCTCCAGCTGCATAATTTTACCCCGGCCTCTGTCCTGCACATCGTGGGTTATGTCGCTTTATTCGAACTATTCCTGGGTTGCAAGGCCCATTTCGATTTGTGGAGAAGACTTTTCTGCCTCGTCCCTCGCAATCAAGGTGGGTCAAATTTTGAAGTGGGAGGAGCCAAAGTGTGGCGCATCGCCGGGACCGGATACCTTTCCAGCACGCCGAAGAAAGCTCCCGAAGAGTGGCCTTGCGAATAGTTCTACATCGACGACGTTGCTCTACCCGACCCCGTCCGCATGGGCCTCCCCGAGTTTTCAGATGCTCCGCTGAAGAAACGCCATAGCTGGTGTCCTCGGAGCCTCGAGGAAGAGGATAGTGCAGAGATCAGCCTGCTACTGGGCAAGATTAAGACGCTTGCCCAATCCAGATTGTCAATAGCTGAGGTGATGGCGATTTCGATAACGCGGGGGGTCCATCCACTTAAACACAGAGGGCTTCCCATGTGGCATTATAACGGAGAAGACGACGCCTCACGCTATGGCCGAAAGGGCCCGAAGACTCCTTCCGGCCTAGCCAAAATATTGGTCGAGCTGTATACAGCGGAGAAGGAGGAGTTCACCCGTCTCCAAATTCTTGACGGATTTTCCATGTATAACCCTCCCAGCTAGGTAAGGTTCAGCTCCACCATGTTATTCTTGTCCCTAAATCATTCTTGACAGGCAGCATCTTATCTTGCTCATAACAAGAATGGCGAAAGGCTATCGAGGGGATCCATGACCCTGCCCCTCAGCTGGAGAATCACAACCGGGATCTCGACCCCGGATATGAGGAAGATCTGGACATATTTGTGTAGCTTGAGGATGGAATATTCTATCAGATGAGCTACGACGGTACATATGTACCCATTATTGCTGATTACCCCGGCCTCCTTCCTGCTTCACGTGTAAGTAATCCAAAGACACCTTATCCAAAAGAGTTTTTTCATACCTCCTTACCCACCGCATTGTCCTGTGCTTAGAAGAGGAAGCGTTCGGCGCCCCATGCTGCGCCGGGAGCATCTCTGAAGAGAGCATCCCCCATACCAGGCAAGCCATCTAAGAGGACGGCTAACGAAGATATGACCGAGCTTTCATCAAAGAGGTATGAATTTTCAAGTATGCACCTTTGCAGTCACATCCAACTGTTACCTTTCCGTTTACCCTGTATCAGTAAAAAGGTGTGCCGGACTATATCCGGGGATCCGGCCGGTCATACTTCCCGCAGCCAGGATTCAAATCCTGCCGTGAAGACGGGGGCTGACGCGGGGGTGACGCCGGACTGTCCTCCAGCCGAGGACTTGGATGATGTACCCGTCACCAACTCGGAAGTGGAGAGTGCCATGAATCATCGGCGCCGCAGGGCCGTTTTATGAGACCCTGTCTTTTTAGAAGAGTCATTTAACGCCTTCAGCTCGGCCGATGCATATATTTGAGCTGCTCGAGATGGGCTTAATAGAGCCACAAAACAACATTTAAAATATGTGCAAGTAAGTTTGTTTTGTCTGACTATGATAACCTTATGCCAGTACCCCACGAGACATAAAGTAGTTGAAACAACTGATTTAAGGATCGATGTACAACCAGGTGCTTACGGAGAAGAACACCCTGTTAACTCAGTGCCTAAGGGTTGTATAAACGGCACAGTTGGGTTACCCACGCCGTATTGATGAGGATACCTCAATAAGGGGACACGATCTCTGCTTTGACAAGACGTGCCAATGGAAATCGCATCTCGAAACATGGGATGGCAGGCAAAATGCTTCGATATAGTGACCGGGCAGACGTGACATCATGTTGTAAAAAAGTTGTCAACGGATTGGACTCGTGGAATATTATATTCTCTCTACGGTTGTGTGTGGTGTTGTGTTATAGGTCCGGACACGTTCTAATACGTCTAAAGACTATGTTGGAGTACGGAGGGAGGAACCCTTCTTGCAATGTCGAAGACAGATCTACGCGCCGGATACATTGTCATTGAAGCCAGGTGTTGTGTCAAAACCAGTGGATCTCGGGTAGGGGGTCCCAAACTATGCGTCTAACGTCGATGGTAACAAGAAACAAGGGAAACGGTGTTTACCCAGGTTCGGGCCCTCTCTATGGAGGTAATACCCTACGTCCTGCTTGATTGATATTGATGAATATGAGTATTACAAGAGGTTATCTACCTCTAGATCATAGTGGCTAAACCATAGAGGTCTAGCTTGTATGGCTATGATAATGAGTATCTTATCCGGACTAAGTCCTCCGGTTTATATAGACACCGGAGGATCTAGGGTTACATAAGGTCGGTTACAAAGAAAGGAATCTACATATTCGACGCCAAGCTTGCCTTCCACGCCAAGGAAAGTCCCATCCGGACACGGGTGCAGTCTTTGTCCTTCGTACCTTCACAGCCCATCAGTATGGCCCATGGCTAATAGGCCGGACGCCCGAGGACCCCTTAGTCCAGGACTCCCTCAGTAGCCCCCGAACCAAGCTTCAATGATGAGGTGTTCGGCACAGACTGTCTTCGGCCTTTCAAGGCGGGTTCGTCCTCCAACGTCTTTCAAGTAATGTGTTCGGCTTTCAATTCAATGCCGCACCCCTCGGATTCTTTGCATTTATGACTTCATGCTCCACGTGTCGGGCGAATGTGGATGGTTAGGGTATTTTTTGCAAATAACACCCTAGCCCTGCAAGAAAGAATGTCTATTCAAAGGGATTGGGTCTCAGATCCTTTTGGCATTACGCGGAGAAAATCCTCAGATACTACCAAGCGAAATCATTCCAACATGGCCAACATTCCCATCTCCTCTTCCCGTTCCAACCTAGAGAGAGGCAAGTGGGAGAGGTGCTCCGTGCCCCACAGCCAATTAGTGAAGCTACAAACGCAGGGACTTCTCCCTCCTGCAGATCTGGTCCCTGTTCGAGCAGGATTGGCCTCCTTCAACGGCAAAACCCAGGTGGAGGATTTCCCCAATCCGTCTGCGGGAGAACGAGTGTGCTTCGTCCCCTATCTGCTGAGGGGCGTGGGATTTCCAATTCACCCATTCCTCCGAGGGCTTTTGGTGTACTACGGCCTCCAGGTGCATAATTTTACCCCGGCCTCCGTCCTGCACATCGCGGGTTATGTCGCTTTATGTGAACTATTCCTGGGTTGCGAGGCCCATTTCGATTTGTGGAGAAGACTGTTCTGCCTCGTCCCTCGCAATCAAGGTGGGTCAATTTTTGAAGTGGGAGGAGCCGAAGTGTGGCGCATCGCCGGGACCAGATACCTTTCCGGCACGCCGAAGAAAGCTCCCAAAGAGTGGCCTTCCGTATGGTTCTACATCGACGACGTCGCTCTACCCGACCCCGTCCGCATGGGCCTCCCCGAGTTTTCAAATGCTTCGCTGAAGAAATGCCATAGCTGGCGTCCTCGGAGCCTCGAGGAAGAGGATAGTGCAGAGATCAGCCTGCTGCTGGGCAAGATTAAGACGCTTGCCCAATCCGGATTGTCAATAGCGGAGGTGATGGCGATTTCGATAACGCGGGGGGTCCATCCACTTCAATACAGAGGGCTGCCCATGTGGCATTATATCAGAGAAGATGACGCCTCGTGCTATGGCCAAAAGGGCCCGAAGACTCCTGCTTCCCTAGCCAAAATACTGGCCGAGCTATATAAAGGGGAGAAGGAGGAGTTCACCCGTCTCCAAATTCAAGACGGGTTTTCCATGTATAACCCTCCCAGCTGGGTAAGGTTCAGCTCCACCATGTTATTCTTGTCCCTGAATCATTCTTGACAGGCAGCATCTTATCTTGCTCATAATAGGAATGGCGAAAGGCTGTCAAGGAGATCCATGACCCTGCCCCTCAGCCGGAGAATCGCAACCGGGATCACGACCCCGGATATGAGGAAGATTCGGACATATTTGTGGAGCTTGAGGATGGAATATTCTATCAGATGAGATACGATGGTACATATGTACCCATTATCGCCGATTACCCCGGCCTCCTTCCTGCTTCACGTGTAAGTAATCTGAAGACACCTTATCCAAAAGAGTTTTATCATTCCTCCTTACCCACCGCACTGTCATGTGCTTAGAAGGGGAAGCGTTTGGCGTGCCATGCTGCCTCGGGAGCATCTTCGAAGAGAGCGTCCCCCACACCAGGCAAGCCTTCTAAGAGGAAAGCAAACGAAGATATGGCCGAGCCTTCATCAAAGAGGTATGAATTTGCAAGTATGCACCTTTGCAGTCACATCCAACGGTGACCTTTCCATTTACCCTGTATCAGGAACAAGGTGTGTCGGATTATATCCGGGGGTCCGGCCGGTCATACTTCCCGTAGCCATGATTCAAATCCTGTCGTGAAGACGGGGGCTGATGTGGGGGTGACGCCGGACTATCCTCCCGCCGAGGACTCGGATGATGTATCCATCACCAACTCGGAAGTGGAGAGCGCCATGAATCATCAGCGCCGCAGGGCCGTTTTATGAGACCCTGGCTTTTCAGAAGAGTCATTTAACGCCTTCAGCTCGGCCGATGCATATATCCAAGCTACTCGAGATGGGCTTAATAGAGCCACAAAACATCATTTAAAAGATGTGCAAGTAAGTTTGTTTTGTCTGACTATGATAACCTTATGCAAGTAGCCCCCGAGACTTAAACTAGTTGAAACAACTGATTTAAGGATCGATGTAGGTGCTTACGGAGAAGAACACCCTGTTAACTCAGGAACTAGAAAAGTGTCAGAGGCAGCTGTCTGCTGCCAATGCCGAACTGGAGAAATCCAAGAAGGCTCCCCCGGTAATGTTTCCCTCCATCGAGAAATCATAATTGTACACTAATAATGCTGATCTGCTTGCCTATGTTTGTATTGGATTGTTAGACCAATTGCGAGAGCAGCTGGACGTCGCTCGAAGCAAAGAACACGGAGCCAAAAAAACTGCTAGCAACGGGTGAGCGTGTGTTAACAAAAGTCGTTCAGGAGAAAAAGAAGCTCTAGGATTCGAACACCAAACTGGGCAAAGAACTGAAAGATGTGCGAGCTCAGCTAGCTGACTCCGTGAAGGAGAACAAAAAACTGCGAGGCGGCATATTCAGTATCTGGTCGCATTTATCTTATAACAGTTTGGAAGTAAAAGTAGCTAATATAGCTGTGATTGCAGGTATATTAACGGGCCGTCCCGTAGAGGAGGTGTCTGGATCATCAAGTGATCTTCTGCAAGGGTTGTCGCAGTTGCACGAGCAAGCTCGACAGGCAATGCAGAGTGTAGCCAAGGCCTTATGGCCATCCGACTCATCTCCGGGGAGTATGGATAAGCTTTTAGAGCTATTCAAGGGAGCGCAGCGGCGTATCTGGCTGTGGAAGATATCGGCCTGCCGAGAGGGTGCGCGAGAAGCCTGGGCCATGATAAAAACACGATATACCAAGCTGGATCCGAATCACATGGCCCGAGTCGGACCGATAGGGTAAAATGGGGAAGAAATTCCCGTTAGTTTAGTATATGGCCAAGTAGAGGTGGCTGCTAGATACTCCCAACAGGATTGTAAATTAGACCGCCTGTTGGACGGTATAGAGGAGGAAGTTTTTGAGTCCTAAATGACTATGTACTTTCCTTCTAGCTGGATAATAAGAACAATTGTCATGGCCGACCTTTTCGCTTCGACCTCCGGACCCGAAGGTGCAGAGTGTTTCCGAATACCCTTACGGTAAAGTATACTGGGGTATGCATGGGAACCAGGCGTAGGGGTCATAGTTGCTTGAACAGACAATATGTATCCGGCTAGTTATGTTATATTACATTATGTAAGAAACATCTTCCAGAGAGAATAGTTCCGTTAAGGGTTCCTTTCCCTGGGTGTGCATGCGTTTAATGTGCATGTCCAAACTGCGATTGAAAAAATCTCAGAGTAAGTAACTTCTGGGGCTTCACAATGGAGTGAACTTCTGGGGCTTCACAATGGAGTGAATGCGGAAACATCTTTAATTCCCCAACTGAATATTCCCTTAGAACGCTAGCTTTCGGCTTCACCCAGTCTGAGGTACAAGTCTGGATGACCCGGCAGTAACAATCGCAGAGGTGCTCCCTTTATGCCCTTGCCGAACTAACGGGAACGTAGGGCATAAGCACAGGAGCCAGGCAACCCAGCTTGGCCAAAACTTAAGTCATGTCGATGCATATAGTGGAGAAGAAAAGGTACATATGGAAAAACGCATATGTGGTGAGCTTGATGCTCGAAGAATAATAGCAAGCTTCTGTACGAGAAGCCCCCAGGTATAATGAACGTACATATGTAGAGATGCACGCATCAGGTAAGGACGATCTAGCCGTACTGAAGCTGTAAGGCTAAAAAACAAAAAAAGAAAGATAAAAAACAAAAAGAGAGAAGAAATAACGTTAATAACAGGTGGGAGGAGACGAACATAGAGTTCGGCACTAGGCATAAAACCGGTGTAGTATGCCCGCATTCTAGGGGTTCGGCCTCAGGTGATTTTCTGGCGCGTCACGCAGGCGTTACGCTCCTCCGGTGAGAACTTCATCAATGATGAAGGGACACTCCCACTTGGGCTTGAGTTTGTCCTTTTTCTTCTCCGGCAGGCATAGAACGAGTTAAACAACGTTATAAGTCTTGGCCCGCACTTCTCTACTTTGATACCTGCGAGCCTGCTATTGATAAAATGTGGAACGGGCTTTTGCGACGTCGCGCTCCTCCTCCAAGGCATCTAGGCTGTCCTGTCGATCAAGCTCGGCTTCTCTCTCTTCGTACATGCGCACTCTAGGTGAGTCATGAATAATATCGCAGGGTAACACTGCTTCTGCACGTACACCATGAAGAAAGGTGTATATCCAGTAGTGCGGTTGGGCGTGGTCCGCAGCTCCCAGAGTACGGAGTCAAGTTCCTCCACCCAGTGCTTGTCTGATTCTTTCAAAGACCGCACTAGTCTAGGTTTGATGCCGCTCATAATAAGACCATTAGCCCGTTCGACTTGACTGTTTGTCTGCGGGTGATAGACAGAGGCGTAATCGAGCTTAATGCCTAGATTAGTACACCAGGTTTTCACTTCATCGGCTATGAAATTAGAGCTATTATCGGTGATTATGCTATGCGGGACACCATAACGGTGTACCATGCCAGATATGAAATCTATTACTGGCCCCGCGTCGGCCGTTTTGACTGGTTTGGCCTCTATCCATTTAGTGAATTTATCTACCATGACCAGCAGATACTTTCTCTTATGGCTTCCTCCTTTAAGGGGTCCGACCATATCGAGTCCCCAGATCGCAAAAGGCCAAGTAATGGGGATTGTTTGTAAGGCAGTGGATACGTAGTATACTGGCTTCTGAAGCGGGAATTTATGTCTGTCCTGTTCTCGCTCAACGACGAGTACAACGCTCACACCTGATGTGTTGCCGATATATATAATAACATCGGTTCGCCGGTGTTTGGTGCAACCAGGATTGGATTGCTCGCAAGAAGGGTTTTTATTTCCTCCAGTCCGGCTGTTGTCGCGTCCGTCCACTCGAAGTGATCGGTTCACCGTAAAAGGCGATAGAGTGGCAGTGCCTTTTCTCCCAATCTGGAGATGAAGCAGCTTAGAGCTGCCATGAAACCCGTGAGTTTTTGAACTGGTTTAAGGCCTGTTGGCGTAGCCAATTGCGACAAAGCTTGGATTTTAGCTTGATTTGCCTCCATTCCTCTATTGGAAACGATGAAGCCCAACAGCTTTCCGGCCGGGACACTGAAAACACACTTTTCCGGAATGAGCTTAATCATACATGCGGAGGTTGTCGAAGGTGAGACGTAAATCGTCTATTAGTGTTTCGACGTGCCTAGTTTTGATGACGACGTCGTCCACATAAGCTTCAACTGTCTTGCCGATCTGTTTCTCCAGGCATGTCTGAATCATGCGTTGGTATGTGGCGCCGGCGTTCTTGAGCCCGAAGGGCATGGTGTTGAAGCAGAATGGCCCATATGGGGAAATGAATGCTGTTGCAGCTTGATCAGACTCCTTCATTTTGATTTGATGGTATCCGGAATATGCATCCAGGAAACACAGTGAGTCATGTTCTGAAGTGGCATTAATGATTTGATCAATGTGGGGGAGGGGGAAGGGATCCTTAGGGCAAGCCTTATTGAGGTCTTTAAAATCGACGCACAACCGCCAGGATTTTTCCTTCTTTGGTACCATCACCAGGTTTGCCAGCTAGTCCGGATGTTTTATTTATCTGATGAATCCGGCCTCAATTAGCTTGGCTAGCTCCTCCCCCATAGCTTGATGTTTGGGTTCGGAAAAGCGCCACAGTGTTTGCTTGACCGGTTTATATCCCTTTAATATATTGAGGCTATGTTCAGCCTACTCGCATGGGATTCCTGGCATATCAGAAGGGTGCCAGGCGAATATATCCCAATTCTCGCGCAGGAACTCTCGTAGCGCGGCGTCAGCCATTGGGTCCAATTGTGCTCCGATGGATGCTTCTTCTTGAGGTCAGTTGGATGGACTTGGAATTTGACTATTTCTTCTGCTGGTTTGAAGGAGGTGGATTTGGGTCGTTTGTCTAGGACAACATCATCCCTGTCCACCATAGAGCGCGGAGCGGCTAATTCTTCGGCCGTGAGGACTTCAGATAATGCCTCCAGGGCCAAGGATGCAGTTTTGTTCTCGGCGCGGAGTGCTACCCATTGGGCCCAGGCATCTTAAGCTTCATGTATCCCTAATGGGGTACCGCTTGGAAGCGCGTAAATGCAAATGGCCCTAAGAGTGCGTGATACCCGCTGTTGAAAGGGGCCACTTGGAAGGTTATTTCTTCGGACTGATAATTCTCCGGCGTGCCGAATACCACGTCGAGTGTTATTTTTCCCGCACACCGCGCCTCCCGACTGGGGATAATTCCTCGGAAGGTCGTGCTGCTTTGCTCAATGAGGCTCCTGTCTATTTCCATTTTTTGGAGTGTATCTTCGTAGATGAGGTTTAGTCTGATGCCGCCGTCCATAAGGACCTTGGTAAGCCGAAAGCCGTCCACAATTGGACTGAGGACCAAGGCGGCTAGTGCTCGGACTGTCCTGTATTTTGGTTCGTCTCCGGCATTAAAAGTTATAGTCGTGTCGTTCCAAGGGTTTATTGCTGCTATTTGACAGACTTTGGTGAGTCCGCGTAGTGCTCTCTTGCACCTATTGTTGGAGGTGAATGTCTCGAAGACCGTCAGTACTTTGGGGTCGTTATCCTCTGTGGTGTGTTGTTCTGGGTTATTCTTGGTGAGGATATCCTCGCCGCTCTTGGCCACTTGCCGGAGTATCCAACATGCTCTAAGGCTATGTGTTGGTATGTTAGCCGGTGTTGCGTGTATTTTGCATGGCCCATCAAGCCATCTTTCCAAAACGGTTCCGCGCCCCATACTAGACTTGTATTTCTTTACTATTGAACCGGGCGTGTTGCGAGGGTGCACCCTTTTCGCCTGAATGAAGGGCTGAGTGGGGATCAATGATTCCCAGCGAGCTGCTCGAGTTTTCCAGGCTCTTTCCATTGCACTGTACTTATGTACGATGGTTGCCAAGTCAGCGAAGTGTAGGATGCGACGGCGGTTGATGGCGTTGAGGATTCCTTCGTCCCTGCAATTGTTGCGGAAAACTGAGATCGCTTCCTCGTCACAGCAATCTTTAATCTTGTTTTTGACAAGAAGGAATCTGGCCCAAAAGTGGTGGACTCTTTCCTGAGACTATTGTTTTATGCTCATGAGGGCGCTTGTATTCGGGGGTTGGTGGATTTAAATCTGAACCCTGCCCCAGTTTTGGATCCGGAGTCTGAAGGTCTTCCGAGCTTAACAGGTCGGGCTCCGGGATGTCCACTAATTTCTTAGGCCCGTCGTCCGATTCTATGTTCGGAGGGAAGGATGCTTCACCTTGAGGGTAGGTGTCCCGCTCTTTGAGACCGGAGATCCGGACATAGTTCGTCCTCAATATGGAGGAAGAGTTATCGGCTTGCTCCTCGACTACCGCTATCTGGTAGGTGATTGATGGAGATTTGATTTCTCTCTGATCGGTTTTAAGCCTAATCCGATCGTAGTCTGTAGCGACCCCCAGGGCGACGATGCGATCTAGGAGCTCGTTTTAAAGATGAAAGCTCCGTTGGATCCATCTTCTTGGAGTTTTCGGAGTTGATACGAAGGGGGTTTTCTATGACCCGAGAGGTCATCATCGGCTTAACGACCGAACGGGCGGTCATGGTAAAGCCGCCCAGAAAGAGGGTTTGGCCTGGAGCCATCGTTCCTCCGGTGGTGATATTATCCTTGAGAACAAGGCGAGACATCGATCTTGTTGTCGACAGCACAGTGCAACTCTCCATGAAAGCACCAAAGTCTGTGTCAAAACCGGTGGATCTCGGGTAGGGGGTCCCGAACTGTGCGTCTAAGGTCGATGGTAACAAGAGACAAGGGACATGGTGTTTACCCAAGTTCGGGCCCTCTCTATGGAGGTAATACCCTGCATCCTGATTGATTGATATTGATGAATATGAGTATTACAAGAGTTGATCTACCTTGAGATCATAGTGGCTAAACCCTAGAGGTCTAGCTTCTATGGCTATGATAATGAGTATCTTATCCGGACTAAGTCCTCCGGTTTATATACACACCGGGAGGATCTAGGGTTACATAAGGTCGGTTACAAAGAAAGGAATCCACATATTTGGTCGCCAAGCTTGCCTTCCATGCCAAGGAGAGTCCCATCCGGACACGGGTGCAGTCTTCGGTCTTCGTTTCTTCACAGCCCATCATTCCGGCCCATGGCTAACAGGACGGACGCCCGAGGACCCCTTAGTCCAGGACTCCCTCTGCACCCGTGTCCGGATGGGACTCTCCTTGGCGTGGAAGGCAAGCTTGGCGACCAAATATGTGAATTCCTTTCTTTGTAACCGACCTTATGTAACCCTAGATCCTCCCGGTGTCTATATAAACCGAAGGACTTAGTCCGGAGGACAGACATTATCATAGAGCCACAAGCTAGACCTCTAGGGTTTAGCCATTACGATCTCATGGTAGATCAACTCTTGTAATACTCATATTCATCAAGATCAATCAAGCAGGACGTAGGGTATTACCTCCATAGAGAGAGCCCGAACCTGGGTAAAACATCGTGTCCCCTGTCTCCTGTTACCATCGACCTCAGACGCACAGTTCGGGAACCCTACCCGAGATCCGCCGGTTTTGACACCGACAACCACCTTGGTACATTTTCCTAAACATATTTCTTCCCTTGAAAGATTTCTGAAATTTTTAGTAACTCAAAAATAAAAGTGAACCAAACTCAACAAGATTGTTAGTAACTACTCCTACAAGTGCCTAGAAGCTATATCATGCATTAGAACTACTTTTGACCACATAAATTTGTCATGCAAGCTCAAGAACAGGGTCACCTGACCAGCAAAAATTTGCAATAAATAAAGCACTAGAACAAAAACTAATTGGACCATTGGAGGAGTCACATACCAAAGAACAATCCCCCAAAGCAGTTTTGTGAAAGGAGCTTTGAGCAAGGAGATCGAAAATGGCAGCAAGATGAGCAAGAACTCGGGTTTGAGCTGGCTAGTGATTTTTTCTAGAGCAAGACAATGTGTGTGGGTGCAAGGATAAGTGGAGGGGACCCACATGTGCAGGGGCGCGCCCAGGGGGTGGGCGCGCGCTCCACCCTCGTGGGCACGTGGCTGCTCCCCCTATTGTGTTCTTAGTGCCTAAAATCCTTAAATATTCTAGAAGAAAATCATATTTCATTTTCAGGGCATTTGGATAACTTTTATTTTCAGGGTATTTTTTATTGCATGTATAATTCAGAAAACAGACAGAAAATACTATTTTTCCTTTATTTAATATAAATAACAGAAAGTAAAAAGAGGATACAGAAGGTTGTCCTTTCTAACTTCATCCATCTCATGCTCATCAAAAGGAATCCACTAACAAGGTTGATCAAGTCTTGTTAACAAACTCATTTCGAATAACATGAAACCGGAGAAATTACGAATAACACTAGGTTACCTCAATGGGGATATGCATGTCCCCAGCAATAAGAATATCATATTTCTTCTTGACAGTAGGAAGAGGAAATTCAAAACCTCCAATAGTAATTGTTGAAAATTTTCCAATAGAATTGATACTGTGGACTTGAGGTTGTTTCCTCAGAAAGTGTACCATATGCTCATTACCATTAACATGAAAAGTGACATTGTCTTTGTTGCAATCAATAACAGCCCCTGCAGTATTCAAAAAGGGTCTTCCAAGAATAATAGATAGACGATCGTCCTCGGGAATATCAAGAATAACAAAGTCCGTTAAAATAGTAACGTTTGCAACCACAACAGGCACATCCTCACAAATACCGACAGGTATAGCAGTTGATTTATCGGCCATTTGCAAAGATAATTCAGTAGGTGTCAACTTAGTCAAATCAAGTCTACGATATAAAGAGAGAGGCATAACACTAACACCGGCTACAAGATCACATAAAGCAGTTTTAACATAGTTTCTTTTAATAGAGCATGGTATAGTTGGTACTCTTGGGTCTTCAAGTTTCTTTGGTATTCCACCCTTAAAAGTGTAATTAGCAAGAATGGTGGAAATTTCAGCTTCCAGAACTTTCTTTTATTAGTAACAATATCTTTCATGTACTTAGCATAAGCATTCATTTTAAGCATATCAGTCAAACGCATACGCAAAAAGATAGGTCTAATCATTTCAGCAAAGCGCTCAAAATCCTCATCATCCTTTTTCTTGGATGGTTTAGGAGGAAAAGGCATGGGTTTCTGAACCCACGGTTCTCTTTCTATACCGTGCTTCCTAGCAACAAAGTCTCTCTTATCATAACGTTGATTCTTTGATTGTGGGTTATCAAGATCAACAACAGGTTCAATCTCTACATCATTATCATTGCTAGGTTGAGCATCAACATGAACATCATCATTAACATTATCACTAGGTTGATGTTCATTATCAGATTGTGTCTCAGCATCAGAAATAGAAATATCATTGGGATTCTCAGGTGTGTCAACAACAGGTTCATTACAAGCATGCAAAGTCCTACCATTTTTCTTCTTCTTCTTCTTCTTCTTCTTAGAAGGACTAGGTGCCTCAACATTAGTTCTCTGAGAATCTTGCTCAATTCTCTTTGGGTGGCCCTCAGGATACAAAGGTTCCTGAGTCATTTTACCCCGTCTAGTCATAACTCTAATGGCATTATCATGTTCCTTGTTATTCAATTCATTGAGAAAATCATTCTGAGCCTGAAGTACTTGTTCTAATTGAGTGGTAACCATAGAAGCATGTTTACTAAAAAATTTAAGTTCACCTTTAACTCTAGACATATAATCACTCAAGTGTTCAAGCATATCAGCATTGCGTTTCAATTGTCTACCAATATAAGCATTGAAGTTTTCTTGTTTAACAGTAAAATTATCAAACTCATCCAAGCATTGGCTAGCAGACTTATTGAGGGAGTCCTGGACTAAGGGGTCCTCGGGCGTCCGTCTTGTTATCCCTGGGGTGGACTGATGGGCTGTGAAGACATGAAGGCCAAAAGACTGCACCTTGTTCGGATTGGACTCTACTTGGCGTGGAAGGCAAGCTTGGCACCGAAGATTCCTTCTTATGTAACCGACTCCATGTAAACCTAGATCCCCTCAGTATCTATATAAACCGAAGGGGATAGTCCGGGAAGGACACCACATATACTCATTACCATACCCATATAGGCTAGACCTCTAGGGTTTAGCCATTACAATCTCGTGGTAGATCAACTCTTGTAATACTCATATTCATCAAGATCAATCAAGCATGAAGTAGGGTATTACCTCCATAGAGAGGGCCCGAACCTGGGTAAACATCGTGTCCCCCGTCTCCTGTTACCATCGATCCTAGACGCACAGTTCGGGACCCCCTACCCGAGATCCGCTGGTTTTGACACCGACATTGGTGCTTTCATTGAGAGTTCCACTGTGCCGTCGGCAAAAGGTTCGATGACCCTTTCAATCGTCAATAATGACGCTGTCCAAAGAGGAACCTTCCTCCCCAGACAGATCTTCGTATTCGCGGCTTCGTACTGCGGGCCAACTTGCTTGGCCATCTGGAGAAGATCGACAACTACGCCCCTGGCCATCAGGTCACATTCAGAAGCTTGAATTACATCGCGGACATCCGTGGAGATTTGATCTTCGACGGATTCGAGACCACGGCAACCGCTTCCCATCGCCTCGATGAACATGGCTTAAACCTGTCATCGGGCCGCATCCAGGAGATAGCTCATGTTGCAGCTCTGGCCTTCAATCTGGAGCAAATCAAGTCGCCCGAAGATGGGAAGCTTGACCCCATCACAGGGGCTACCGATTTCGTGGCGCTGGAGCCGCATGTAGATTCCACTTCATACGGTATCTACATCAACGGTACCTCGGACTCGCCTCCGATGTCGAACTCCGAACCCTGCGATCCCACGTATACCGATCAGTTATCGATCTTAAATTCAGCGTCGCAGATGTCTTCCAACACTCGCCCATGGGCGACATACTAAACTCGCTAAAAACCTATCCCTGGCGGACGACCCGTCTCCGAACTATGTTCGGTTTGAACTTACGGCGGACGACGGAGAATTTTTCTTCCCACCCGCCACCCACTTCATAGCCACTGTTGAAGATGTAACCAACACGCCCGATCCCTGCCCCGAAGACATCAACGGTGTGGACGACGATGAGGGGCAAGGCCAGAGCTTACTACCCGCTCGACATGGGATGACCACTTCCCGGTATGACGTGTGTATGATAGACACACCTTACGGCGCTCGTGACAATGATAAGGAGGATCCGTCAAGAATAAACCGCCTGGTACATAGCCCGGACACCGGCGCCCTAGGTCACATCGCCCAAGAGAAAACACTGCCAGCACCAGAAAAGACGATACTCTGGACAACAAAAACCCTGTTGAGGTAGAATCCGAGTAGGAGGAACAGGAAGGCGGGCAAGACAGCTCTGATGAGCAGACCACATATGGGGACTCAGAGGACAGCAATTATCTCCCACTCTCTGAGGAAGAGGAGATCCTTGGCAACGAGGATTTTATCATGCCCAAGGAACCTCTCGAGCAAAAGCGATTTAAACGCTGGCTTATAGCCACTACAAGGAGCCTAAGAAAGAAGCAGCTGCAGCTTCAAGCAAGCCAAGATTTGCTCAATGACAGATGGACCGAGGTCTTGGCTGCCGAGGAATACGGCCTCAGCAACCAAGTAAAAAGCCACCCCAATAATAGGTGGCTCCCGCAATACGATGGCAGGGCGATGGAACCCATACCACCATCAAACAATGCGGCAGGACGACCACAATTTGGTCCAGACAAAGCAACAGCCCAAGCAGAGCACCATACCAACCCATCCGGCCGTCAAAACAAAACAACTCGGTGGAATACCCGCGATATCAACCAAGACACGGAGGGTAGAGCAGGACGCACAAGATCGATGTACATATCACGAAGATATACCCTGACCGACGATGATGGTCGCCTATTCGGACGCTATATAGCCAACCATGCCCGGTCCGAACACCGTAAACGGAGCCCGCCGGAGGTGCTTCATAGTGTGGCCCAACATAGAGGAGCCACACACCCTCTTTGCTTCACTAACAAAGTAATGGAGCACGAATTTCCAAACGGGTTTAAACCCATTAACATCGAAACATACGATGGAACAATAGATCCCGCGGTATGGATCGAGGATTACCTCCTCCATATTCACATGGCCCGCGGAGACAACCTCCACGCCATTAAATACCTACCTCTCAAGCTTAAAGGGCCAGCTTGGTACTGGCTAAACAGTTTGCCAGAAAATTCCATTGGCAACTGGGAAGATTTGGAAGACGCCTTTCGAGACAACTTCTAGGGAACATATGTCCGGCCATTATACGCCGATGACTTAAGTCACATTGTCCAGGAGCCCGGCGAGTCTGCCAGGGAGCTCTGGACCAGGTTCTTAGCCAAAAAGAACCAAATTGTCGACTGTCCGGACACAGAAGCCCTTGTGGCCTTCAGACATAGCGTCCAGGATGAATGGCTAGTGCGTCACCTCGGCCAGGAAGGACCCAAATCCATGGCAGCCCTTACCGCTCTAATGACATGCTTCTGCGCGGGAGAAAACAACTGGCTTGCTCGTAAAAGCAACGACGCCAGCGGCCCGGGCACTTCCAAAATTCGAGATGGCAACGGCAAGCCACAATGAACCGAACACAACAGTCGCAGTAATATACGCACACAGCGGTGAATGCCGGATTTCACAATCCGAAGCCCGGTCAATGGAAGAAGCCACTAAAGGCAAACCAGGATGGACCATCCACCCTTGACAGGATATTGGACCAACCTTGTCAGATTCACGGCCACCCTGATATGCCAGCTAATCATACCAACCGAAACTGTCGGGTCTTCAAGCAGGCAGGCAAGCTTAACGCTGATCACAAGGGGAGGAGGCCACCAGGCTATAAGGACGACGGATCGGCTCGACAGCAGAACACCAGGGGCCAGAAACAGTTCCCCTCTGACATTCGATCACTCCCGGAACGCAAATAGCAGTTTGGCTTCCGCCACCCACCTACTGTACTAGCGAAATTTGCACCACGCGCACATCACTACGCACTCAAGATACCATGGGCATCGGCGGAAGCACAATACGGACAACCCTACAAGCATTCCCGTAACGTGTTTTATATGTTTTTCTCATTTTTTCTGTATCATCCTTAAAGAACAGGTGACCAACTGGACAACATCTACAACGGACTCTATCGGAGTTCGGATCCATACACTCACCTAAGGGGTTACTTCCGTTAAGGATCCCCCTCCCCGAGGATGGGCAACGCAGACGTGCGATCGGAGGTCCAAAATTACTTTTTGTAGACCGCACTCTTTATTCCGAGCCTATACTATGCCCTTTTTCCTCTGATCCCGACCACAAGCATGTCAAATAGCCGGGTATGTGGTTTCTCTTTATACACACACGCACACACGCACACAAATTTATCATTGGCACATCGCTCCGTTCTCAGTAAGCCTCACCCGAACCGATCTCTCATACTATTTCAACAATAAAGTACATCCTCAATGGTTGCTTTGCAGATGCACCTCCGCACACCCAACCAGGGGCTCGGCATGGGAACGAATGAGTTGCCAGTAAAAGTCCGAACAACTCTAAAGCGTACTTCGGCGTCGCAAGTTTGGCCTTATATGCATCAGCTCTGAATCATTATCTTGGGTCAATAGTTGGGTTGCCCGGCTCCTATGCTTGCTACCCTACGTTCCACTCTATCGGCTAGGGTAGTAAAGGGAGAACTACTGCGATTGTGCCCTAGCCTAAACTGGATGAGCACCTCAGTAGAGAAAGCCGAAAACTGACTGTCATGATGTGGCGAGAGCTGGTCAACCACTTGACGATTTATTGGAATCCTTAGCGATTCTCCGTGTAACACGAGGGGTCTTTTTCAGATCAAATATGTAAGGCACGACACGCCGCATACATACCAGGGGCTATGTCATAACCCCACCATAAATCTCCTATGGCTAAGTGAAAGTGTTAACGCCTTATAGTCCGATTGCCTGGTTCGACGCATTATCACCTCCTTCATGGACCAAGACGTTGGTTAAAGAGTGATTAAATGCTTTTCCGAACACCCCCGTACTTCCTATGAGGGGGCTGAAGCCGATGACTGGAAAACTTTCAGATTATATTAAAACGGCCGCACAGGAGGAATTCAAGCTTTTCAAGCAAAACATAAATAGATTAACTATAAAATTGTCTTTTACAATCATTATACACCTCACTCGAACATTATGTTTTTCAAGCATTGACCCTCAATCTAGCGGGCGGCCTCCAGGACGTCTTCAAAATAATGCTCTGGTTTCGGACGGTCCTCGCCTTTGGGCGGATCCTTTGTCGCGACATCGATGGCCTACATCTTCCCCCAGAATGTCTTGACTCGGGCAAGGGCCATCCGTGCACCTTCAATGCACGCCGATCGCTTCGCAGCATCAATTCGCGGCACCGCATCGACAAGCTTCTGCACCAAACCGAAATAGCTATTCGGTGCAGGCTCGGTTGGCCACAGCCGGATTATAACATCCTTCATGGCAGCGCTAGATACCCTATGAAGTTCGGCCCATTGGGACATCTGTTCATTGAGCAGCAACGGGTGCTTCGATGCACCGAACTGTGACCAAAAAAGCTTCTCCGTTGCATATCCAGCCCGCGCTTGGTAATATCGCGCTGCTTCAGAAGAACTCTTCAGCAAGTCCAAATACTCGTCCGGAGAACTGCACACTTGGTTCAGCTGAGCATAGTCCGGGTCGCCAAACTTAGTCTGCAGCAGAAAAGGCTTTCCAGCCACTATCTCTTTCGCCTGCCGAACCTCCTCACGGAGTGCTCTGGACTCTGATCGCGCTTCTCTTGCCTCCTGTCGAGCCTTGTGCAGTTCAGCCGTTAAGGCTTTATTCTCCTTCTCAAGAAATTCGCAGCGGCCAGTAGCATTCTCCAAAGCGAGTGTCATCGTGGATACCTTCTCCTTGCCCGGGCATCACACAGCTTGTTCGGCCTTCAGTTCAACCGACGCTCCTTTAGTAGCAGCATCACTAAACCGGGCCCGCTCCTTGGCCCGGATTAGCTCCGCCCGAAGAGCCTCCACGGCAGCAGCACCATCTGCATTTCATGCACATTTCATATAGAGCTCTTTCCCGCGTCAAACACACTGGTGTAAAGAATGCTCGAAGTACATACCTTGCGAGTCGTTAAGACGCCTGTTGATCAATGCAACATCATCCTCCGCAATATCCAGGTTTCGCTGCAGTTCGGCCACTTCCGTATTCTGGATAGCCACAGGAGGGGAAGCAGCCTGTATTTCAAATTAACCCAAGGTTAATACCTGAGCATATCTCTTTGATCCTCCGACCGCTTCCTTCGGAAGACAATCCGAGTCTCAGGGGCTACTGCATATACAACAGGTGCATTCTGTCAATAAAATTCAATTGACAAAGCCACATCACAAACCTCAAAACCTCTTAGAAGGCTCGTGAATGCCTCGTTCAATCCACTCTTCACGGATAGAACCCTTTTGACCATCGTAGCCATCAAGGTACGGTGCTCTTCTGAAATGGAAGCTCGTTGTAGCAAGTGTTGGGGAACGTAGCAAAAAAACAAAAAATTTCCTACTCGTTTCACCAAGATCCATCTAGGAGTTCATCTAGCAACGAGTGATTAGATGCATCTACATACCTTTGTAGATCGCGAGCGGAAGCGTTCGAAGAACGGGGTTGATGTAGTCGATCACGACGTGATTCAAATCACCGGAGATCCTAGCACCGAACGGACGGTGCCTCCGCGTTCAACACACGTACGGAGCGGATGACGTCTCCTCCTTTCTTGATCCAGCAAGGGGGAAGGAGAGGTTGATGAAGATCCAGCAGCACGACGGCGTGGTGGTGGATGCAGGGCGTCACAGTAGCAGGGCTTCGCTCTACTACTACGAGAGAGAGACGTAACGGGGAGAGAGGGAGGCGCCAGGCTGGTGTATCAAGTCCCTCCTCTCCCCACTATATATAGGGGGACAAGGGGGTGGTGCGCCAGCCTAGGAGGTCCAATCTCCTAGGTGCGGCAGCCAAGGGGAGGTTTCCCTCCCCCCCAAGGCACCTAGAGGTGCCTTCCACCATTGGGACTCTTCCCTCAAGTGGAACCCTAGGCGCATGGGCTTATGGGGCTGGTGCCCTTGGTCCATCTAGGCCAAGGCGCACCCCTTACAGCCCATGTGGCCCCCCGGGACAGGTGGCCACCCGGTGGGCCCCCGGGACCCTTCCGGTGGTCCCGGTACAATACCGATAACCCCGAAACTTGTCCCGATGGCCGAAACAGCCTTCCTATATATAATTCTTTACCTCCGGACCATTCCGGAACTCCTCGTGACGTCCGGGATCTCATCCGGGACTCCGAACAACATTCGGGTTACTGCATATACATATCTTCACAACCCTAGCGTCACCGAACCTTAAGTGTGTAGACCCTACGGGTTCGGGAGACATGCAGACATGACCGAGACGACTCTCCGGTCAATAACCAACAGCGGGATCTGGATACCCATGTTGGCTCCCACATGCCACGATGATCTCATCGGATGAACCACGATGTCGAGGATTAAACAACCCCGTATACAATTCCCTTTGTCAATCGGTATGTTACTTGCCCGAGACTCGATCGTCGGTATCCCAATACCTTGTTCAGTCTCGTTACCGGCAAGTCACTTTACTCGTACCGTAATGCATGATCCCGTGACAACCACTTGGTCACCTTGAGCTCATAATGATGATGCATTACCGAGTGGGCCCAGTGATACCTCTCCGTTATATGGAGTGACAAAATCCCAGTCTCGATCCGTGTCAACCCAACAGACACTTTCGGAAATACCTGTAGTGCACCTTTATAGTCACCCAGTTACGTTGTGACGTTTGATACACCCAAAGCACTCTTACGGTATCCGGGAGTTACACGATCTCATGGTCAAAGGAAAAGATACTTGACATTGGAAAAGCTCTAGCAAACGAACTACACGATCTTGTGCTATGCTTAGGATTAGGTCTTGTCCATCACATCATTCTCCTAATGATGTGATCTCGTTATCAATGACATCCAATGTCCATAGCCAGGAAACCATGACTATCTATTGATCAACGAGCTAGTCAACTAGAGGCTTACTAGGGACATATTATGGTCTATGTATTCACACGTGTATTACGATTTCCGGATAATACAGTTATAGCATGAATAAAGACAATTATTGTGAACAAAGAAATATAATAATAATACTTTTATTATTGCCTCTAGGGCATATTTCCAACAGTCTCCCACTTGCACTAGAGTCAATAATCTAGTTACATTGTGATGAATCGAACACCCATGGAATTCTGGTGTTGATCATGTTTTGCCCTAGGGAGACGTTTAGTCAACGGATCTGCTATATTCAGGTCCGTATGTACTTTACAAATCTCTATGTCTCCATCTTGAACATTTTCACGAATGGAGTTGAAGCGACGCTTGATGTGCCTTGTCTTCTTGTGAAACCTGGGCTCCTTGGCAAGTGCAATAGCCCCAATGTTGTCACAAAAGAGTTTGATTGGCCCCGACGCATTGGGTATGACTCCTAGGTCGGTGATGAACTCCTTCACCCATATTGCTTCATGTGCTGCCTCCGAGGCTGCCATGTACTCCGCTTCACATGTAGATCCCGCCACGACGCTCTGCTTGCAGCTGCACCAGCTCACTGCTCCACCATTCAACATATACACGTATCCGGTTTGTGACTTAGAGTCATCCAGATCTGTGTCGAAGCTAGCGTCGACGTAACCCTTTACGACGAGCTCTTCGTCACCTCCATAAACGAGAAACATTTCCTTAGTCCTTTTTAGGTACTTCAGGATATTCTTAACCGCTGTCCAGTGTTCCTTGCCGGGATTACTTTGGTACCTTCCTACCAAACTTACGGCAAGGTTTACATCAGGTCTGGTACACAGCATGGCATACATAATAGAACCTATGGCTGAGGCATAGGGGATGACACTCATCTCTTCTATATCTTCTGCCGTGGTCGGGCATTGAGCCGAGCTCAATTTCATACCTTGCAGAACAGGCAAGAACCCTTTCTTGGACTGATCCATTTTGAACTTCTTCAAAATCTTATCAAGGTACGTGCTTTGTGAAAGACCTATGAGGCGTCTCGATCTATCCCTATAGATCTTGATGCCTAATATATAAGCAGCTTCTCCAAGGTCCTTCATTGAAAAACTCTTATTCAAGTAGGCCTTGATGCTGTCCAAGAGTTCTATATCATTTCCCATCAAAAGTATGTCATCTACATACAGTATGAGGAATGCTACAGAGCTCCCACTCACTTTCTTGTAAACGCAGGCTTCTCCATAAGTCTGCGTAAACCCAAACGCTTTGATCATCTCATCAAAGCGAATGTTCCAACTCCAAGATGCTTGCACCAGCCCATAAATCGAGCGTTGGAGCTTGCACACCTTGTCAGCATTCTTAGGATCGACAAAACCTTCCGGGTGCATCATATACAATTCTTCCTTAAGGAAACCATTAAGGAATGCCGTTTTCACGTCCATTTGCCATATTTCATAATCATAGAATGCGGCAATTGCTAACATGATTCGGACGGACTTTAGCTTCGCTACCGGTGAGAAAGTCTCATCGTAGTCAACCCCTTGAACTTGTCAATAACCCTTAGCGACAAGCCGAGCTTTATAGATGGTCACATTACCATCCGCGTCTGTCTTCTTCTTAAAGATCCATTTATTTTCTATGGCTCGCCGTTCAACGGGCAAGTCAGTCAAAGTCCATACTTCGTTTTCATACATGGATCCTATCTCGGATTTCATGGCTTCTAGCCATTTGTCGGAATCCGGTCCCGTCATCGCTTCTTCATAGTTCGAAGGTTCACCGTTGTCTAACAACATGATTTCCAAGACAGGGTTGCCGTACCACTCTGGTGCGGAACGTGTTCTTGTGGACCTTCGAATTTCAGTAGGAGCTTGATCAGAAGTATCTTGATCATCATCAATAACTTCCTCTCTAGTCGGTGCAGGCACCTCAGGAACATTTTCTTGAGTTGCGCCATTTGCCGGTTCAAGAGGTAATTCCTCATCAAGTTCTACTTTCCTCCCACTTACTTCTTTCGAGAGAAACTCTTTCTCCAGAAAGATTCCGTTCTTGGCAACAAAAATCTTGCCTTCGGATCTTAGGTAGAAGGTATACCCAATAGTTTCTTTAGGGTATCCTATGAAGACGCATTTTTCCGACTTGGGTTCGAGCTTCTCAGGTTGAAGTTTCTTGACATAAGCATCGCATCCCCAAACTTTTAAAAACGACAGCTTAGGTTTCTTCCCAAACCATAATTCATACGGTGTCGTCTCAACGGATTTCGACGGAGCCCTATTTAAAGTGAATGCGGCAGTCTCTAAAGCATAGCCCCAAAAAGATAGCGGTAAATCGGTAAGAGACATCATAGATCGTACCATATCTAATAGAGTGCAATTACGACGTTCGGACACACCATTACGCTGAGGTGTTCCAGGCGGCGTGAGTTGTGAAACTATTCCATATTTTCTTAAGTGTGTGCCAAATTCGTGACTCAAGTATTCTCCTCCATGATCTGATCGTAGAAACTTGATTTTCCTGTCACGTTGATTCTCAACCTCACTCTGAAATTCCTTGAAATTTTCAAAGGTTTCAGACTTGTGTTTCATTAAGTAGACATACCCATATCTACTCAAGTCATCAGTGAGGGTGAGAACATAACGATAGCCACCGCGAGCCTCAACACTCATTGGACCGCATACATCAGTATGTATGATTTCCAATAAGTTGGTTGCTCGCTCCATTGTTCCTGAGAACGGAGTCTTGGTCATTTTTCCCATGAGGCATGGTTCGCACGTGTCAAATGATTCATAATCAAGAGACTCTAAAAGTCCATCTGCATGGAGCTTCTTCATGCGTTTGACACCTATGTGACCAAGGCGGCAGTGCCACAAGTATGTGGGACTGTCATTATCAACCTTACATCTTTTGTTACTCACACTATGAATATGTGTAGCAATACGCTCGAGATTCATTAAGAATAAACCATTGACCATCGGAGCATGACCATAAAACATATCTCTCATATAAATAGAACAACCATTATTCTCGGATTTAAATGAGTAGCCATCTCGTATTAAACGAGATCCTGATATAATGTTCATGCTCAAACTTGGCACTAAATAACAATTATTGAGGTTTATAACTAATCCCGTAGGTAAATGTAGAGGTAGCGTGCCGACGGCGATCACATCGACCTTGGAACCATTCCCGACGCGCATCGTCACCTCGTCCTTCGCCAGTCTCCGTTTATTCCGCAGCTCCTGCTGTGTGTTACAAATATGAGCAACGGCACCGGTATCAAATACCCAGGAGTTACTACGAGTACTGGTAAGGTACACATCAATTACGTATATATCAAATATACCTTTGGTGTTGCCGACCTTCTTATCCGCTAAGTATTTGGGGCAGTTCCACTTCCAGTGACCCTTCCCTTTGCAATAAAAGCACTCTGTCTTAGGCTTGGGTCCATTCTTTGACTTCTTCCCGGCAGCTTGCTTGCCAGGCGCGGCAACTTCCTTGCCGTCCTTCTTGAAGTTCTTTTTACCCTTGCCCTTCTTGAACTTAGTGGTTTTATTGACCATCAACACTTGATGTTCCTTCTTGACTTCTACCTCTGCTGATTTCAGCATAGCAAATATTTCAGGAATGGTCTTTACCATCCCCTGCATATTGAAGTTCATCACAAAGCTCTTGTAGCTTGGTGGAAGCGACTGGAGGATTCTGTCAATGACCGCGTCATCCGGGAGATTAACTCCCAGCTGAGTCAAGCGGTTATGTAACCCAGACATAGTGAGTATGTGCTCACTGACAGAACTATTTTCCTCCATCTTACAGCTGAAGAACTTATCGGAGACTTCATATCTCTCGATCCGGGCATGAGCTTGAAAAACCATTTTCAGCTCTTCGAACATCTCATATGCTCCATGTCTCTCAAAACGCTTTTGGAGCCCCGGCTCTAAGCTGTAAAGCATGCCGCACTGAACGAGGGAGTAGTCATCAGTACGTGTCTGCCAAGCGTTCATAGCGTCTTGGTTCTGTGGGACGGGTGGATCACCTAGCGGTGCTTGTAGGACATAATCTTTCTTGGCAGCTATGAGGATGATCCTCAGGTTCCGGACCCAGTCCGTATAGTTGCTGCCATCGTCTTTCAGCTTGGTTTTCTCTAGGAACGCGTTGAAATTGAATAAAACGTTGGCCATTTGATCTACAAGACATATTGTAAAGATTTTAGACTAAGTTCATGATAATTAAGTTCAACCAATCAAATTATTAATGAACTCCCACTCAGATTAGACATCCCTCTAGTCATCTAAGTATTACATGATCCGAGTTAACTAGACCGTGTCCGATCATCATGTGAGACGGACTAGTCAACGTCGGTGAACATCTTCATGTTGATCGTATCTTCTATACGACTCATGCTCGACCTTTCGGTCTTCTGTGTTCCGAGGCCATGTCTGTACATGCTAGGCTCGTCAAGTTAACCCTAAGTGTTTTGCATGTGTAAAACTGTCTTACACCCGTTGTATGTGAACGTAAGGATCTATCACACCCGATCATCACGGCGTGCTTCGAAACGACGAACTGTAGCAACGGTGCACAGTTAGGGGAGAACACTTCTTGAAATTGTTGTAAGGGATCATCTTATTTACTACCGTCGTTCTAAGTAAACAAGATGCAAAACATGATAAACATCACATGCAATCAAATAATAATAGTGACATGATATGGCCAATATCACATAGCTCCTTTGATCTCCATCTTGGGGCTCCATGATCATCCTGTCACCGTCATACTCACCGACATGTAAGTTGTGATTCCTTGTACAATAGCATGATCATCTCATACATCACATATAGATCATTCATCATTCATCACAACTTTGGCCATATCATATCACAAAGCACTTGCTGCAAAAACAAGTTAGACGTCCTATAATTGTTGTTGCAGGTTTTACGTGGCTGAAGTAGGGTTCTAACAAGAACGTTTTCTTACCTACGTGAAAGCCACAACGTGATTTGTCAACTTCTATTTACCCTTCATAAGGACCCTGTTCATCGAATCTGCTCCAACTAAAGTAGGAGAGACAGACACCCGCCAGCCACCTTATGCAACTTGTGCATGTTAGTCGGTGGAACCGGTCTCACGTATGCATACGTGTAAGGTTGGCCCGGGCCGCTTCATCCCACAATACCGTTGAAGCAAGATAAGACTAGTAGCGGCAAGAAAATTGACAACATCTACGCCCACAACAAATTGTGTTCTACTCGCGCAAGAGAACTACGCATAGACCTAGCTCATGATGCCACTGTTGGGGAACGTAGCAAAAAAACAAAAAATTTCCTACTCGTTTCACCAAGATCCATCTAGGAGTTCATCTAGAAACGAGTGATTAGATGCATCTACATACCTTTGTAGATCGCGAGCGGAAGCGTTCGAAGAACGGGGTTGATGTAGTCGATCACGACGTGATTCAAATCACCGGAGATCCTAGCACCGAACGGACGGTGCCTCCGCGTTCAACACACGTACGGAGCGGATGACGTCTCCTCCTTTCTTGATCCAGCAAGGGGGAAGGAGAGGTTGATGAAGATCCAGCAGCACGACGGCGTGGTGGTGGATGCAGGGCGTCACAGTAGCAGGGCTTCGCCTATACTACGAGAGAGAGACGTAACGGGGGGAGAGAGGGAGGCGCCAGAGGCTGGTGTATCAAGTTCCTCCTCTCCCCCACTATATATAGGAGGGCCAAGGGGGTTGGTGCGCCAGCCTAGGAGATCCAATCTCCTAGGTGCGGCAGCCAAGGGGAGCTTTCCCTCCCCCCCAAGGTACCTAGAGGTGCCTTCCACCATTGGGACTCTTCCCTTAAGTGGAACCCTAGGCGCATGGGCTTTTGGGGCTGGTGCCCTTGGCCCATCTAGGCCAAGGCGCACCCCCTACAGCCCATGTGGCCCCCCGGGACAGGTGGCCCCACCCGGTGGGCCCCCGGGACCCCTCCGGTGGTCCCGGTACAATACCGATAACCCCGAAACTTGTCCCGATGGCCGAAACAGCACTTCCTATATATAATTCTTTACCTCCGGACCATTCCGGAACTCCTCGTGACGTCCGGGATCTCATCCGGGACTCCGAACAACATTCGGGTTACTGCATATACATATCTTCACAACCCTAGCGTCACCGAACCTTAAGTGTGTAGACCCTACGGGTTCGGGAGACATGCAGACATGACCGAGACGACTCTCCGGTCAATAACCAACAGCGGGATCTGGATACCCATGTTGGCTCCCACATGCTCCACGATGATCTCATCGGATGAACCACGATGTCGAGGATTAAACAACCCCGTATACAATTCCCTTTGTCAATCGGTATGTTACTTGCCCGAGACTCGATCGTCGGTATCCCAATACCTTGTTCAGTCTCGTTACCGGCAAGTCACTTTACTCGTACCGTAATGCATGATCCCGTGACCAGACACTTGGTCACTTTGAGCTCATTATGATGATGCATTACCGAGTGGGCCCAGTGATACCTCTCCATTATATGGAGTGACAAATCCCAGTCTCGATCCGTGTCAACCCAACAGACACTTTCGGAAATACCTGTAGTGCACCTTTATAGTCACCCAGTTACGTTGTGACATTTGATACACCCAAAGCACTCTTACGGTATCCGGGAGTTACACGATCTCATGGTCAAAGGAAAAGATACTTGACATTGGAAAAGCTTTAGCAAACGAACTACACGATCTTGTGCTATGCTTAGGATTAGGTCTTGTCCATCACATCATTCTCCTAATGATGTCATCCCGTTATCAATGACATCCAATGTCCATAGCCAGGAAACCATGACTATCTGTTGATCAACGAGCTAGTCAACTAGAGGCTTACTAGGGACATATTATGGTCTATGTATTCACACGTGTATTACGATTTCTGGATAATACAGTTATAGCATGAATAAAGACAATTATTATGAACAAAGAAATATAATAATAATACTTTTATTATTGCCTCTAGGGCATATTTCCAACAGCAAGCCCGTCAGCATTTCCGGCGCTCCTGGGTCTTCGAAAACCGCCGCCAAAGTATGGCATTCCTGTGAAGGAACCTGCTTACTTGCCTCCAGAATCGTCTCCGGCTGTAAACCGGACGGTTCAGGGACGCCAGTCTTGATCTCGGAACCCTGAGCGACGGAGACACTGCCTTCGGGTAACGCCTTCTTCGTTTCCTGTACTGCTTGGTGTTCGGGAGGAGCCCTTCGGGACGATACCTCGGTATCATCCCCCCTATTGGGCGATGAGGCCGGAGAAGGCGTGTCACTCTCCATCATCTCTGAAAGAAGATCTCCTGAGGAGGAGGATGATTGAGAAACACCAGGCGTTAACCTGCATGGACGAACATATATCGGATGATTACTTCACTAATAGGAAAAGAATGAGGTGCATTTAAAGTACCCCAGCCTCGCTTACGGTCTGCCTCGATGTTCGTCCTCGTCATCCAGCTCTACGGCAGCCTCGCTCGCCCGGCCCAAGCCGCTCGACGACGGTGTTTTTCCTCTCTTGGAAGGCTTCCCCTCCTGATCTTCGGAGGCGACCCTCTTCTTGCCCTAGAGGGCTCCCTATGCACTCTTGCCCTTCGGCAAAAGAATTTCGGTTTCCCCGAACGCAGCCACCTGGTACGGTGTTGGAATCAACATTCTCGTCAGCAGGTCAGTCGCAGGGCCTTCGGGAAGAGGCGCCGGACACCAGATTAACACCGCTTTCTTTATCCAGTCATGTACAGGGATGGATTGTTCAATATCTTGTTAAGAGATGCCTGAATGGAAGGTGCTCGGATATCGAGTACTTACCGAAGTGTCCGGATGATTGCAGTCAAGGCTAACGTCTTCGGTAGTGTCTGGCCATTGCTCTCGTTCCCCGAAATATAATTTCCACATTCCTTCATGAGTAGTGCCAAATAAGTGTTGTAGAATCCGCCGCCCTTCTGGGTTAAACTCCCACATATGAACAGGCCGCCGCTGACATGGCAGGATCCGGCAGACTAGCATTACTTGAACGAGGTTCACAAGATCGATGCCCTTCTCGGTAAGGCTTCGGATGCGACTTTGCAAAGTCTGCACTTCATTGACGGATCCCCAGTCCAATCCCTTATTGACCCATGAAGCGAGCTGAGTTGGAGGGCCGGGTCAGAACGCAGGTGTGGCTGCCCACTTGGGGCCCCACGACTCGTTGATATAAAACCACCCCTACTGCCATAGGTCGGAAGATTTGGTGAAAGATCCTTCGGGCCAAACTGCGCCGGCCAGCTTGCCTATTATGACGCTGTTGCACTCTGCCTGCTCCTCCTCTACCACCTGCGGCCTCACATCAAAGGTCTTGAACCACAAACCGAAGTGCGGAGGAGTCCGGAGTAAGGCCTCACACGTGATGATAAATGTCGAGATGAGGAGAATAGAGTTCGGGGCCAGATCGTGAAAATCTAGTCCATAGTAGAACATGAGCCCCCGGACGAAGGGGTTAAGCGTGAACCCTAGCCCATGAAGAAAGTGGGATACAAATACTACCCTCTCGCCAGATCTGGGGGTCGGTATGACTTGCCCTTGTGCTGGAAGCCGATGAAAGATTTCTGAGGTCAGATACCTCACTACGCGGAGCTTCGCAATATCCTCCTCTGTGACAGAAGAAGCCACCCACCGGCCCTGATGGTTGGATCCGAACATGACTACGGCTGGTGGCGATTGGAACCCGAGGGTTGGAACTTGGGGTGGTTGGGGTTGAGGAAGGAGCAAGCGCAAGGGGAGAAGACGAGACTGGGTCTCTATATAAAGGCCCCGAATAGTGGGTGTCTCCCACGGGGTCTCTAAACTTACCTATCACCAAGGAGTTGTACCCAGGGGCGGTTGGGTTACCCACGCCTGCATTAATGAAAATCCCGTAAATAAAGGGACACGATCTCTACCTTGACGAGACGTGCCAGTAAAACCGCGCCCCGAGACATGGGGCGGCTCGCTAGCCAACAGTTGGAAATAGTAACCGGGCAGGCATGATACGATTTCATGAACATTTATCAACATGTTGGGACCGTGGGATATTATATCCTCTGCAATTATATACACAGGTCCGGATATACTTACTTCGTCCGAAGACTATTCTGAAGGAGGGAACCCGCCTTGCAATACCCAAGACAAATCTGCGCGCCGGACTCCTCGTCATTGAAGCCAGATTCAAGGGCTACTGAGGGAGTCCTGGACTAAGGGGTCCTCGGGTGTCCGGCCTGTTATCCATGGGCCGGACTGATGGGCTATGAAGACATGAAGGCCAAAAGACTGCACCGTGTTCGGATTGGACTCTACTTGGCGTGGAAGGCAAGCTTGGCGACCTAAGATTCCTTCTTATGTAACCGACTCCATGTAAACCCTAGATCCCCTCGGTGTCTATATAAACCGAAGGGGATAGTCTGGAAAGGACACCACATATACTCATTTCCATACCCATATAGGCTAGACTTCTAGGGTTTAGCCATTACGATCTCATGGTAGATCAACTCTTGTAATACTCATATTCATCAAGATCAATCAAGTAGGAAGTAGGGTATTACCTCCATAGAGAGGGCCCGAACATAGGTAAACATCGTGTAACCCGTCTCCTGTTACCATCGATCCTAGACACACAGTTTGGGACCCCCTACCCGAGATCCGCCAGTTTTGACACCGACACTTATAACGAGGAATATCACCTTCATCAAATCTATAGAGAGAATTTACCTTTACTACCTGTGTCGGGTTATCAAGTCCATGTATCTCTTCAATAGGTGGTAAATTCTTAACATATTTAGCTTTAATACCTTTTTCTTTCATAGATTTCTTTGCCTCTTGCATATCTTCAGGACTGAGAAATAGAATACCTCATTTCTTCGGAGTTGGCTTAGGAGTTGGTTCAGGAAGTGTCCAATTATTTTCATTAGTCAACATATTATTCAATAGCAATTCAACTTGATCAATAGTTCTTTCCCTGAAAACACAACCATCACAACTATCAAGGTAGTCTCTCGAAGCATCGGTTAGTCCATTATAAAAGATATCAAGTATTTGATTTTTCTTGAGAGGATGATCAGGCAAAGCATTAAGTAATCGGAGAAGCCTCCCCCAAGCTTGTGGAAGACTTTCTTCTTAAATTTGCACAAAATTATATATTTCCCTTATGGCAACTTGTTTCTTATGAGCGGGGAAATATTTACCGGAGGAGTAATAAATCATATCCTGGGGACTACGCACACAACCAGGATCAAGAGAATTAAACCATGTTTTAGCATCACCCTTTAATGAGAACGGAAACAACTTAAGGATAAAGTAATAGCGAGTTTTCTCATCATTAGTGAATAGGGTGGCTATATCATTTAATTTAGTAAGATGTGCCACAACAGTTTCAGATTCATAGCCATAAAAAGGATCAGATTCAACCAAAGTAATTAACTCAGGATCGATAGAGAAATCATAATCCTTATCAGTAATAAAGATAGGTGAAGTAGCAAAAGCAGGGTCATATTTCATTCTAGCATTCAAAGACTTTTCTTTAAGCTTAGCTAATAATTTCTTAAGATCAGATCTATCATTGCAAGCTAAGAAGTCTCTATCAGTTTCTTCATCCATAACATAACCCTCAGGAAAAACATGCAATTCATATCCAGGGGAGAATCTTCATCATAACTTTCATCAATATTATCAGTTTCAATAATTTCATTCTCTCTAGCCCTAGCAAGTTGTTCATCAAGAAATTCACCTAGTGGCACAGTAGTATCAAGCATAGAAGTAGTTTCATCATAAGTATCATGCAAAGCAGAAGTGGCATCATCAATAACATGCGACATATCAGAATGAATAGCAGGTGTAGGTGTCGCAAGTTTACTCAAAACAGAAGGTGAATCAAGTGCAGAGCTAGATGGCAGTTCCTTACCTCCCCTCGGAGTTGAGGGAAAAATCTTGGTTCTTTGATCTTTCAAGTTCTTCATAGTGACCAGCAGATATAAATCCCAAGTGACTCAAAGAATAGAGCTATGCTCCCTGGCAATGGTGCCAAAAAATAGTCTTGATAGCCCACAAGTATAGGGGATCGCAACAGTTTTCGAGGGTAGAGTATTCAACCCAAATTTATTGAGTCGACACAAGGGGAGCCAAAGAATATTCTCAAGTATTAGCAGCTGAGTTGTCAATTCAACCACACCTGGAAACTTAATATCTGCAGCAAAGTATTTAGTAGCAAAGTAATATGATAATAGTGGTAACAGTAGCAAAAGTAATATTTTTTAGTTTTATAGTGATTGTAACAGTAGCAACGGAAAAGTAAATAAGCCAAGAACTATGTATGAAAAGCTCGTAGGCATTGGATCAATGATGGATAATTATGTCGGATGCGATCAATCATGCAACAGTTATAACATAGGGTGACACAAAACTAGCTCCAGTTCATCAATGTAATGTAGGCATGTATTCTGAATATAGTCATACGTGCTTATGGAAAAGAACTTGCATGACATCTTTTGTCCTACCCTCCCGTGGCAGCGGGGTCCTATTGGAAACTAAGGGATATTAAGGCCTCCTTTTAATAGAGTATCGGACCAAAGCATTAACACATAGTGAATACATGAACTCCTCATACTACGATCATCACCGGTAAGTATCCTGATTATTGTCACTTCGGGGTTAACGAATCATAACACATAATAGGCGACTATAGACTTGCAAGATAGGATCACGAACTCACATATATTCATGAAAACATAATAGGTTCAGAACTGAAATCATGGCACTCGGGCCCTAGTGACAAGCATTAAGCATAACAAAGTCATACTAACATCAATCTCAGAACATAGTGGATACTAGGGATCAAACCCTAACAAAACTAACTCGATTACATGATAAATCTCATCCAACCCATCACCGTCTAGCAAGCCTACGATGGAATTACTCACGCACAGCGGTGAACATCATGAAATTGGTGATGGAGGAAGGTTGATGATGATGATGGCGATGAATTCCCCTCTCCGGAGCCCCGAACGGACTCCAGATCAGCCCTCCCGAGAGAGTTTAGGGCTTGGCGGCGGTTCCATATCGTAAAACGCGATGAATCCTTCTCTCTGATTTTTTCTCCCCGAACATGAATATATGGAGTTGGAGTTGAGGTCGGTGGAGCGTCAGGGGGCCCACGGGGCAGGGGGCGTGCCCAGGGGGGTAGGCGCGCCCCCACCCTCATGGATAGGGTGTGGGCCCCTGGCGTGGATTCTTCTTCTAGTATTTTTTATATATTCCAAAAATAATCTCTGTTGATTTTCAGGTCATTCCGAGAACTTTTATTTCTGCACAAAAATAACACAATGGCAGTTCTGCTAAAAACAGCGTCAGTCCGGGTTAGTTCCATTCAAATCATGCAAGTTAGAGTCCAAAACAAGGTCAAAAGTGTTTGGAAAAGTAGATACGACGGAGACGTATCACGCCTCCTTCAGGCCCAGCAGCTGGCCAAGCACTACTACGACGACCACCATCGTGAGGCGGAGTTCGCGGCAGGTGATTGGGTGTGGCTACGTCTCCTTCATCGCTCTACGCAGTCACTGGACCCACGTGCGAAGCGCAAGCTGGGTCCTCACTATGCCGGGCCCTTTGCTATCTTGGAGCACATCGAGAAGGTGGCCTACCGGCTTCAGCTTCCGGCCGGCGCCCTCATCCACGACATCTTTCATGTGGGGCTGCTGAAGCCCTTCCGTGGGGAGCCACCTGCGGCCCCTCCAACGCTTCCTTCGACCTCCAACGGGTGCCTCCTTCTGGGACCGGAGAAGGTGTTGAAGGCCCTGCTATGTCGCGGGGTGTGGTACGTGTTGATTCAGTGGGCTGGATTTCCAGAGGAGGACACTACTTGGGAGCAGCACGATGAGTTCCGCCAGCACTACCTAGTGGGCCTCCTACGAGCTGTTTGCACAAGGGGGGAGAGATGTTATGGCCAGGCAGACTTATGCTCGTAGGAGGCTCACTGGCCACGTTTAGTTAGGGGCTTAGCCCGCAAGTATCTATTTTATTTTCATTGTGGTTATATATACTAGTTGTAAGACTCTTTGAGAATTAAGCAATAAGAATAATTCTATTGCCCGGCCCCCAGAGGAGCCGGACCCTAATCCTAGCCGCCTCCTGCTTCTTGCGCCACCGCCTCCTCCCTTGCGCACGATGGCGCCCTGCCGCCGGCGACCGCGAGCTCCGCCACATCCAACTCCCTCCTTCCCCTACAACCTCCGCCCTAGACCCGGTAGGTTCCTAGATCCTACCAACTCGGGATCAATCCCCGGCCATGTTTCGGCCTTGAACCGCAATAGGAAGAGAGGCCACACCCTTCTCTACACCGATTACTTTGAGAATAGTGCACTCTTCAAACCACACAAATTTCGCCGCCACTTCCGTATGGAGAGACATGTGTTCAATCATATTCGGGAGGGAGTGGTATCATATGACCCACACTTTGAGTGCAAAGAGGATGCCCTTGGCAAGCTTGGCTTCTCTTCTTACCAGAAATGCACTATCGCTATCCACATGCTTGCATATGGAATTCCTGGTGATCTTGTGGATGAGTATGTTTATATGAGTGAGTCCACATGTCTCCTCTCAATGTATAGTTTCTGCAAGGCCGTGGTGGCAGTGTTCGGCCCTGAGTACGTGAGAGAGCCAACTGACGTTGATACATAGAGGTTGTTGGTGATCAATGCCGAGAGGGGGTTTTCGGGCTTGGTAGTATTGATTGTATGAACTGGAAATGGAAGAATTGTCCATTTTCTTGGTAGGCGCAATTCTAAGGGGGATGTGAAAGATGATACTGTCGTACTTGAAGCGGTGGCTTCACAAGATCTGTGGATATGACATTCTTTCTTTGATATGGCTGGTTCTCACAATGATATCAGTGTTCTTCAGTGTTCTCCGTTGTTTGCAAGGCTTGCAGAAGGCCACTCCCCGAGGTCAACTTTAAGGTCAATGGCCACCAGTACAACAAAGGATATTACCAAACTGATGGTATCTATCCTCAGTGGTCCACTCTTGTGAAGCATACCCAATCCATAAGGAGAGAAAAGATAGAGGTTTTCCCAAATACAGGAGAGTGCTAGGAAGGATGCGGAGTGTGCTTTCGGTGTGCTTCCTCAATGGGGTATTGTTTGAAACCCTGCATTTACAAGGAGCACCCAGAAACTTTGGGAGGTGATGACTGCTTGTGTGATTATGCACAACATGATCGTGGAGGATGAGCATGATGATATCATCTATGACCGAGGGTTTGATTTCCAGGGTGAAAATGTTGAGCCTGAGCAGCCACCTCCTACAACATTCGAACCGTTTTTCCATTTTC